>NC_140171.1:63328218-63510718 GCF_963971535.1 Notolepis coatsorum
TTTGTTTGGAGACGGAGCGAGTTTTGTTTCTAACTTTTCTATTTATATATTGTGTTTCAAGTTGTGAATTAGACTGTACTTTATTTGACTGGTTGTTGTGTGTTGTTGTAGTAACAGCTGAGCGACTCGTTCATAAGAGCCAATTCATTGCCGTGAGCGTGAGTCGAATCGCTCACGTCTTGCCATGAGTCGGTTGCGTGGTACATGTTTGCAAAATGTTTTGGTATAGCGCCCCTAGTGGAGAAAAATCCAGCAGCCGCCACTGCAATAAAGGAATATCTTATCTTATCTTAAATTGATTGGTGACGTAAGCTACAGTATCCTTGCCAACCTGTACATGACAGAGAGACCATCGGCATCACATGCTCCAGTGATCTGCAATGATCAAAAACACTACATAGCCAATGCCATGTAATATATAAACTCCTGAGAGTTTAAGTTATTCACTTCCATTCTTCGATCACTAGCACTGTACATCGGGGCCGCCTCAGGGGGTGTGCGAGCAGTGCGGTCGCACAGGGCCTCGCGGGAAGGGGGGCCTCGCACAAAAATAAATAAAAATAAATAAAAAGAATGTTTTTCTATTTTTATTTTTTTTATTTTTATTTTTCGAGGTCCCCCTTCCCGCGAGGCCCTTTTTCATCACAGACCTAAAATCTAGTTTTGCTTATATGCTTATATATTTCACATTAGACACGTTCCTGGCTCTGAGGCTCTGCAGGCAGAAGAATTGGTTTCAATGAGGGGAGGGGTTACAGCCAGGTAGCGTCTGTTGAGTTCATTGTGTGTGTCTGCGTGCCGGGGGGGGGGGGGGGGCGTGAACCGACTCATTGCCAGACGTGAGTGATTCGACTCACGCTCACGGCAATGAATCGGCTCTTATGAACGAGTCGCTCATGACCGACCCATCACTAGCGTCTGACTATTTCGCGCGTGCAGCATTGGAGGTTATGCCAGCCAAGATGAATTGATTGATTGATTGAATTGATTGAAAACTTTATTAACAGATTGCAGAATGGGTACAATACAGTACAGCTCAATACACACAATTGTTAAGGGGATGCAGACCAGAGAAAGACTTTCGTCTTGTTTACATCAGGGTCCCCCATTTTCAATTCATCAGGACATATATGACATACATGACATACAGATAGTCAGTACTGCTACATCTATACATTTATGACATACCAGATTTGCAAATACAGTACTGTTTGTGATACAGAAGGAGTCAGGAAAAGGGAGTATATACATTTGACGTAGAAACTGTACATTGGAGGAGGTTGGGTGGGGGGGGTTGGGTACACTGGGATATTGACAACCATACTGGGTAATCTACATTGGAGGTGGTTGGGGGGGGGGGGGGGCACACTGTATATACAAGCAAAACTGTACATTGAGGGGGGGGGGGGACACTGTACAAACAAACAAAATTGTACATTGGACTATTGACAAAACCATACTAGGTAAATGACTGTACATTGGAGGGGGTTGGGTTAGGATATTTACAGGGGCCAGTGTTGAATTGCAGTCTCCCGTAGGTGTCCCTTGAGAGAGGTTTTGAAAGTGGGTAGTGATCCACATTCCTTTACAGCTTTAGGTAGGGCGTTCCACATTGATGTGGCATAATTGCGAAACGTGTTTAGTCCCTTATTTGAGCCGAATCTGGGTTTAACATGATTTGTGGAGCTCCCTCTGGTGTTGTGATCGTGGTATTCACTGACCTTTGGGAAGTATTTTGACATGTACATGGGTACCTTGGTCGTGTAGTGTATCTTGTAGACCAGGCCCATTGCAAGTTGCCGTACTCTGTCGTCTACTCTAAGCCATCCTAGGTTGTCAAAGTGGGCAGGGGTGAGGTGGGTTCTAGGAGTAAGGTCAAGCAGTAGTCTGACCAGTTTGTTTTTGAGATGTTTGTAATTTTGTTTTTAGCGCCTTTGAGGTGCTTTGGTACCATGAGGTGCAAGCATAGTCGTAGTACCCCTGAATGAGTGCTCCTGCCAGAGTCTTCAGGGTATTCTTGTTTACCAGAGAGGAGATCCGGTACAAGAATCGAGTTCGTTGGTTGACTTTTTTTATTACATTGGATGCCATTTTGTCACAGGAGAGATTAGCCTCTAGGATGGAACCCAGGTAGGTAATTTCATCTTTCCTTGTGACAATATTGTCACCCACTGTAACTGAGAAGCCGTCGGTCTTGCTGAGTTTGTTATTTGAACCGAAGAGAATGGACTCTGTTTTGCCCATGTGTAATGATAGTTTGTTATCAGCGAGCCATATGCAGATTCTGCCTAGTTCCGAGCTGAGGGTTTTTTCAACCTGTAACTTGTTCTTGTCAGAGACCAGCAGGGCTGAGTCGTCCGCAAACAGGAACAAGTTGCAGTCACAAGCTGACGACATGTCATTTGCATAAATTAGGAACAGTAGCGGTCCTAGTATGCTTCATTGTGGAACACCACAGCTCACTGTGAGGGGGGGGGATAGGGTACCATTTACCTCCACCATCTGTTCCCTCCCCTCAAGGTAGGATTGCATCCAGCTCACTGATAGACTATCAAAACCAATTGCTTTTAGCTTGTCAATCAGAATGGAGTGATTGACCGTGTCAAAGGCCTTTTGTAGGTCCAGCATGACCATGCCGCAGTATTTGCCTGCGTCCACCTCTTGTTTGATGTGGTCATTCAAATAGAGAAGGCATGTGTCAGTGGAGTGGGATGTTCTGAAGCCAGATTGGAATTCGTAGATTAGATTTTTTTCCGCTAGGTACTTTTCGACCTGTTCGTAGACTATTTTTTCCATGACTTTCGAGATGGAGGTGAGAATAGAAACAGGGCGGTAGTTGCCTGGGTCTAATTTGCTGCCCTTTTTGTGCAGAGGGGTCACCCTCGCAATTTTGAAGTCCTTGGGGACGTGTCCCTGTTTTATGGAGAGGTTTATTATGTGTGTGATGATTGGGGTGATGGCGGCTGCTGAGTCTCTGAGGAATTTGGAAGGGATGTTGTCGTGGCCAGTGGCCTTGTTAGGTTGGAGGGCACTCAGTTTATTGAGTACCTCATCTGTTGTTACCATTTCCAGCTTGAAGTCGTCCTTGCGGACCCCTAGGTTTTTGAAGAGGACATTGTTCGGCAGATGGACTGAAGATGAAAGTTGTTGCATGTTAGACAGTTCAGTCAGGCTAGCCATCCCGGCTAAAGACAGGGACAGCTAGTTAGCTTTAGCTACGTTATAATATTAAGTGTGGTTCAGTCGGGATATAGCCATGATGATGTCGGCTAGTAGCTAGCTTAGCTAAAGGCTAACTAGCGTTAGCTAACCTAGAGACAGCGCGTGCAGCCAAGATGAAGAGGATGGTCGTTCGGCAGATGAACTTCGTCAACTCCACGCGGTTGTCTCCATCCTCTTGGACGTTTGGTGAGTTTTTAATGCACTCTATTCTATTCCCGCCGTGGATATCTCTCTCTCTCTCTCTCTCTGGAGCCAAACTGGCCGACTAGCTGTTGTAGTACTAGTAGCTAACGGTGTTTGTCCTGGTGTCAGCACCTGTATTGCTTTTCTCACGTTGTACAGTTTTTCAGTGGTAGCCGCATAGCTTGCTTCTGCGTTAGCTAATGGTTAGCGATAGCCGGGTTGAGCTAACTGTCAGCCAGTTAGCTGTTTAGCTATGACGTTAGCTGCCGGCTGCGCTCGGCTGGGAACGTTAGTTTGATGCTATCAGTTAGCCTAGAGTTAGCTGTTAGCTTGTGCTACGACCATTGACATTAGCCGTGAGAATAGCAGGGGGTTCTGGCACTCTGACTACGACATCATCTTTGACAGAATATGTAGTCGGGTCTGCACCATGACAAGGCTCCGGCCATAGCTTCTTTTTGTCCCGCCAGCGAGAGGCCTTTCGTCAACGTGGAGACCTGTGTTGCGGCCTTTCGCCCTGCGTTCCTTGGTGCAGGTAAGATGAATGAAAATGTCATGACATTACCCCACTCTTCCTTCCTTCCCCTCCCGAATGTTTTGTTAATAACGATGTTTTTTTCCAGGCAAAACATATGTTACTTCACAACATTTGGAGATACGACATGTGCTGTGCGTGAATTGTCTTGGTCGTTTGTGTAGCTTGGGTAGCGTTGGGCCGTTGGCCAAAGCTGTGTGTGGCCTGGTGTCAATACCTGGCTAGCCTATTTAGCTGATGTCGGCCATTGGCTCCTTGCTGCTTTGTTTTCTCTGGTATTTCTTCTCTTTGGATTTAAGTGTTGATCTTTGTCCTTTTGGATCTATGTATATTCATGTTGCCTTTGTGAAGTTATCTTTTCCTTCTGTTTTGTTCTTCCATTAAAAGTTGAATATCCTTTAGGGGCTCATCTTTGCTTATCCCTCTCATACATGCTCTCTCTCTAACACACACACACACACGACAAACACACATGCTCTCTCTCTCTCTCTCTCTCTCTTTCTAACATACACAGTCTGCCTATGGCGGCCTTTCTCGATGTCTAGGCTGTGCTCGCTGAGTCTGTAGCTAGTCAAGGATCTTCAGTCATAGTGCTCAGGTATTCTGCCACTGTGTACTCTCTGTTTAGGGCCAAATAGCATTTCAATTTCTTTCCAATGTGTGTCTCTCTCTCTCTCTCTCTCTCTCTCTCTCTCTCTCTCTCTCTCTCTCTCTCTCTCTCTCTCTCTCTCTCTCTGTACACTGTATATTGACTGTAGAACGGGAGCTCTCTCTCGCTCTCTCTCTTGCTATATGTTGACTGTACCATGCCCAGCCTCGGGCAGCGCTATTATTTAAGAATATGTTGACTGTATGAAAAAAATTAAAAATAAAAATAATATATATTTTTATTTTTTATTTTTTTTACCTTTGGGGGGGGGGGGGGGGGGGGGGGCTCGCGTTTAAATCTTGCACAGGGCCTCGCATTTCTCCCAGGCAGCCCTGATCCTAAACATTTGCATAATTCATTAATTCGTTATCTTGCAGCTTTCTGTGTTAACCTGTTCCACCCGACGGAACCGGTACGCGTCTATATTAATCCCAGCCGAAGAGTGCAAGAGCGCTTCTGCATTCTTCCCCATTCGCCAGTAAGCAATGCGCATTTCCTTTTCCTTCGCCCAGGTGCTCGCCGCGCATGCGCATGAGGTCCTCGCTTGGTTCAGACCCCCATTCAACACGGTTAATCACAGATGCCAGAACACACCATATTAAAGCCTTTGGTTCATATTAGCAATGCTGGTCGCAACGCTGGTCAATCACATTAACGCTGGTCAATCACATTAATCACAGACCACGACATATTAAAGCGCTAATACGGTATATATATATATATATATATATATATATATATATATATATATATATTAGTGCTGTCAGGCGATTAAAAAAATTAATCTAATTAATTACAGGATTTGTAATTAATGAATCTAATTAATCACATTTTAATCGCATAACCATTTTATGCCTGATATTCTATATTCTATAATCATATTTCAAATTGCATGTGTCCGGATGGCAGAATTCAGTACTGTATCTACAAAACCTTCTGTTTAATCATCTTCCATCTATTAATTTGCTTAGATTTTTTAGGTCTGGTCAATTTGAGCATAGTGTTATTCACAGTCAAAGATAAAACATTTTTTTTATTGATATTCTCATTTGGTTCATTACAATTTACTCAAGCCTAGTAACAGACACAGTATTTCGGACACTGGGAATACATTCCCTGAGATCCATAGATGTCCCTAGAATCAGATACCAAGAACATGCAAATGGACCATATAAAAAAAAGTCTGTAATGTGTATTCTACGTTCTTATGGAATGAATGAGATAAAAAAAAAATGTTATTTAAAAAAAAAAATATATATATATATATATATATATATGTCACACTGCTATAGTACGTAGCATCAATGGACTTGGAACTCCTATTTTACCTACATTTGACTGCTTTTAATCCTTGCCAACTATTTACTGACTCATTTCTGTCTGTGTGACCCATTGTCTGGCAGTCCTGCTGAATATTTAGCTCTGCAAACACATGTAACTACTTCAGTTAGCTTATTCAATTGGGTTAAAGGGTAAATTGTTAAATGATTGTATTTGTAAAATGACATTACATCTCCATCTGGTAGTCTATATTAATGTCTTGGTTTTACCTTCACGTTATGGCGTTATGAAAGTACAGTTGACAGCTGCGTTGTGTTAATGTACAGCGAAATAACGTTATGGCGTTATGAAAGTAAGTTTGGATAATATGTAACGTTACAATGTACAGCGAAATAACGGTATGGCGTTATGTGGTCCTCGTTTGGATAATATGTAAAGTACAGTTGACAGCTGCGTTGTGTTAACGTTGCAATGTAAGTTTGGATAATATGTAACATTACAATGTACAGCGAAATAACGTTATGGCGTTATGTGGTCCTCGTTTGGATAATATGTAAAGTACAGTTGACAGCTGCGTTACGTTAACGTTGCAATGTAAGTTTGGATAATATGTAACGTTACAATGTACAGCGAAATAACGTTATGGCGTTATGTGGTCCTCGTTTGGATAATATGTAAAGTACAGTTGACAGCTGCGTTGTGTTAACGTTACAATGTACAGGGAAATAACATTATGGCGTGTTATGGCGTTATGTGGTCCTCGTTTGGATAATATGTAAAGTACAGTTGACAGCTGCGTTGTGTTAACGTTACAATGTACAGGGAAATAACGTTATGGCGTGTTATGGCGTTATGTGGTCCTCGTTTGGATAATATGTAAAGTACAGTTGACAGCTGCGTTGCGTTAACGTTGCAATGTAAGTTTGGATAATATGTAACGTTACAATGTACAGCGAAATAACGTTATGGCGTTATGTGGTCCCCGTTTGGATATTATGTAAAGTACAGTTGACAGCTGCGTTGCGTTAACGTTGCAATGTACAGGGAAATAACGTTATGGCGATGCAAGTGAATCTGGTCCGCGTCGCGATAATATACATGTATTCCATTTCGGCGTCTGAGCGGGGAAAAAGAAAATGTGCATTTGGAGGGCGTTACCGGGGCCAATCAGGGCAAAATGCGGAAGCGCTCTTGCACTCTTCGGCTGGGATTAATATAGACGCAACCGGTACCGGTCCAGAAATGACATCTGGTCATAAATCAATATTTTTCAGAGTGTTCAAGTATTAACACAATGAACATGTCACAACAGCATGTAGCATGTATATTATCATCAATACGTTAGTTTAGCAATAGGTTAAAAGTGTCATTAGATAGATTTAACTTTTCGATTTGCTCAAGTCTATTCCGAGAGGGCGACCATTTTGGAAATTTTTAACCATGGGAATTGTAGACTTTTTGCGGCCATTTTGTAATAGACATCACTATCTGTCGATCAGCGTTGGAGTTTTTCCAAACTACACTTCGTGAAGGGATCTATGGGGTTCAAGGTTCATAGTTCTGTATGAATTTCTTTAAAAACTCTTATTATTCGGGATAATATAACACAAAAGGTAAAGTTTTTGACAAATATTGAAAGGCTTTCAAGTTTCTCTTCCCTATTGTTAACATGTAGGAACAATTAGATCTGAAATTAGTTTCAAAACGATTACACTGTGGGGGAAATTAAAAAGTACAGTAGATTACAGTAGATTTCATTATCTGTTCTTATGCACGCCTGGTGATACTAAATCCAAATTGAACTCTGGCATTTGAAAGATAATATATATATATATATATATATATATATATATATATATATATATATATATATATATATATATAAATGTGCGAATTGGCTATAATAAGGTAATTTATAAGCCTCCTATTCTATATTCTATAATAATATTTGGTAACACTTTATAATAACTTCATAAGGTATTTGTAGATAATGAACTAATCATGGACAAACCATTTATATACATTCGTAAATTATTATTAAATCATTTATAACTATAACATTTACAAATTAGTTCTACATTATTTATAACTCATTATCAACATTGTTTGTACTTGATTTGTTCATCATTAAATAATGTTGTTTAATGTGTAGTAACACATTTGTAGATGCTTTGAAAAATGGATATGAAAAAACGACTATACTGTACCTCCATTTATTTGTTCATGTTCAACAAATGCTTTGTTAAGACATTCATAAAACATCTATAAAACATTTGCAGATGCTATTGTGTGCCCTGGTGGCCAGCAGTGTTAGCATTCTTTGGCTAACAGCGTTAGCATTGGTGGCTAGCAGTATTAGCATTGGTTGGCTAATGGCTAGCGTTAAGCATTTGCAGCTAGCAGTGTTAGCAGTCGCTAACAGCGTTAGCATTGGTGGCTAGCAGTATTAGCATTGGTTGGCTAATGGCTAGCCTTAAGCATTTGCAGCTAGCAGTGTTAGCAGTCTTTGGCTAACAGCGTTAGCATTGGTGGCTAGCAGTGTTAGCATTGGTTGGCTAATGGCTAGCGTTAAGCATTGGCAGCTAGCAGTGTTAGCAGTCTTTGGCTAACAGCATTAGCATTGGTGGCTAGCAGTATTAGCATTGGTTGGCTAATGGCTAGTGTTAAGCATTGGCAGCTAGCAGTGTTAGCAGTCTTTGGCTAACAGCGTTAGCATTGGTGGCTAGCAGTATTAGCATTGGTTGGCTAATGGCTAGCATTTAGCATTAACATTGGATGGAATTCGGCGACCCCACCACTTCAAGCAACCAGCATGTGGGCGGAATACGGCTGTAACTGAGGGGTACAATTCCCTGACTGTATTACTAGATATGATACTTACTACCACTACCTTTGTACTTTATATTTGGCCACCCAGTACTCGGCATAAATATATTATGATAAACACTCTCACGTAGATGAAACGGATCCAACACAAATGTACGAAGTCGAAGTATGTATTTATTCCTACACAGCAATGGTGTGTAGAGCAAGCACTTAATCACTTAATTACATTTATGAATTGAAATAGTATGCACTTTTATGGCAAAGAGTATTCGTCGGTATATCAATAGAGAATGTCCAATCTCTGATGGCGCAGGTGGTAAATATACGACCTGGAATAGTTAAGGAATAACAGCAATGATACTTTAATGATTATAAGACTGGATACACTAGGGGGGTTAATCTGGTCGCTTGTAAGACAACTGGAGAAGGGGGGGGGGGGTAGAGTCTGGCTGTATCCGTCTGGCCGAGGGTATCCTGGGAGAACCCATGGTTGTGCGGCTCGGTGCCTCAGCGATCCTCGATCCACAGATGAAAGCAGTTGGACTCTCTGTGGGCCGGCTTCCTTCGGTCCACGATGGAGAGACGTGAAGCGACCTCGTCGTGTAGAGCGTCTCCTCACCTGTCGTCCTCTCCGGGGGGGGGGTTTCCAACACACGGCAGTGTTGGTCTTTATCCATAGAATAATCACTGTATACAAAGCATAATCCGTGCCTGGGAAGGCGGGCTGTCGTCGGTAGAATAATCCGGTATGCAGGTCCACTCGCTCGTCGGCTCTGGGGCTCCTCGGGTGCAGCCTCACATGGGGTCGGCCACCCTGGATAAGCAGCCAGTTCTCTGCCCGAAACGATGGGGTATTGACTACGATAGTATTCTCACCGCACGAAGCACTACATATGAATAGACTATTATTAGCTTAATAGACTATGTCCAACTCGACGATATAGTGCCAAATATGACTATTCAAATATTAATATACACGATGTCTCAATACCGATGGTAGGCCGAACTTGGCCTTACTCCCACACGTGGCGTCGCGGGGAGGCTTTACGTCTGTCACTCTATTGGAGGGTAAGAAACTGGACTAAAAAGGAAGTCCTACTTTAGTAGCGCAGTATATATACGCACTATGAACAAATAGTACCGTTAGTGGTGCGGTAGCCAGATTCCTACGCGGAACTAGGACTTGTTCGTACATGTTGAGCGGTACGTTTGAACTGGGTCTGGGGGGTATGGCAGCCTGGCACCAAGGTCTCGACCAATAGTAGAATGGAGACTATTATGGGATGTTCAGTAGGCTAGAATGGATATTCAATGCATATTGTACAAGGAATATACAAGGGATATCAGGGAATATTAGAGAATATACAAATACAATTAAATATATATATACAAATAAATATATATATATTCGGTTTAATCTGGCCCTTCACAACAACGGCGATTCCAACCCAATAAGCAGTCAACATCAACGTTTCACTTCCCTTGAGCTGACCGCGTCCTCTCCGATGTGCCCCGTCGTGTGTATCCACTCCGTCCTGGTTCCACCTTGACGTTGAGGGGTATCTCACGCGGGCACTTGCTTCTGCGTTCCGTCCGTCCCGTCTCATAGCGGGGCGCGTTCGGTAAATAATTATTCAATTATCTAGCAGTCACTGTCAATGTGCGTCAACTAGATCTCCCCATTGGAAGGGTGCAGGCGATCAACTGTTTTAATACGGACCAAAGGAAACAATTCCGACATCTGCTTGAATGTTATTTATTAGGATATAGCATCCAAACACTCGAAAACTCCAACGTCATTGGCAAACAGCCAGCAGGTAGTCAATTAGACAGTAGGTAGCTAGTAGCATTAGTCATTAGTAGCCATTAGATTACTGGTAGTCTTTAGACGGCAGTATTCATCAGTCATTAGTCACTTTACCGTCAGTTAACAGTACAAACGTACAAACGGGAAACAAAACGGCATTCATTAGCCACATGTGCTATGCATATAAATGATAATTACGAACATAAACAGCGCATACAAAAGACAACAATGCAACATACCGTTAGCCAGTTAGATCGCCTACAGGGCTTTTCTTATTACCGGCATATGGCTATGAGTGTCTCTTAACCCCCTGAGGTCTAGAGTGTGTAGCTCCACCTTCTCAGAATATTCTCTTTTTTTTGTTACATAATGTAAAATTACAGATTCATACCTTCAAAATAAGCCATCAATTGTCAAATTTGAGACGATAGTTTTCAATCAATGTCCTATCAAACATTCTGGTAAAATCCTAACTACTTTTCAGGATAGGACGAGAACTTGCTCCAAGTTCATTCAGCTATCTGATGAGAGAACTACACTCCCAGAATTCAATGTGATCATTGTCACTAGAACCATTTCACACCTGGAGCAAAGGCCCAGTCATTCCTTTGTTATTCCAGTGAATGGACCCAGCAGGAGGCCTAGCCTAGCGACAAGCGGCCACTACATAGTTGGGTATTGAAAAAATGCTCATATCCAAAAGTAGTAGAGAGAGAGAGAGAGAGAGAGAGATAGAGAGAGAGATGGTATTTACAGTACTGTACCATATAAAAAAAAATAAGCAAACTAGACTAGATGTAAATGTAATGTGTAAATGTGTAAATGTAAATGTAGATGTGTGTGTGTGTCTGTCTGTCTGTGTATGTGTGTGTGTATGTGTGTGTGTGTGTGTTACATCCCAATGTATATATTCCCCAGTGTGTGTCTCCATGTGTGTGTGTTCTCCATTTTGTTTGTTTCCTCCCTCCAGCCATTGTTCCCTTCACCATTGGTCAATTCTTCCATTATTGCAATACAGCACCGATTGGTGGATGGCTTCAGACTCCAACACTCAATCCACACCACCCAATCATGGATCACCCCACACCTGTTAAAACATGGCTTCTCACTTCAGTCTTTCTCTCTCTCTGGCATGAGGCTAGGCATGTTGTGTTTTTGGTAAACCTGTAACTTTGACAGTATTGCATTTCGTTTATTGCCTTTGGTGCTTAGTAGTAATTTCCTTGTGTGTGTATGGCCACGGAGAGAGCATTGTCCGTTATAGTTTGTTTTTGTATATATTCTGCTTTTGTTTCTGTATAATTAATGTGTTTTTCTCTCTTTCTCAGGAAGCACAGATGGGGTGAGCTGCCATTTCCTTTGGACATTGTTTTCTCCTGTTTTGGTTAGGTAAGAGTAGTTTAGGTAATGTAATCTCTTTTACCATAGATTAGATTGTGTTTATTTGGAGTATAGTGGTGTTTGTTTGTTGTTTTGGCCTGGGCTCACCCCTGAGCTACATGTGCTTCCTTTGCCTCTATTCAATAAATATCATTGTTTACAAACCTGGTCCATCTTTTCTGTCAACAAACTGTTATGTTACAGCCCTTTACCCTTAGACTCACAGGGGTCGTAACATAAATGGGGGCTCGTCCGGGATTTTGTAACCCGTGTTCAATTGTTGGTTGATGGATTTGGTGAACTGTGTTTGTTTACACTTGTATAGTTATTAATTACTTTGTGTAAAAATGGCATTTGTGTAAGAAAAAATAATGGCAGTTAGTACTTTTGATCTGGGGAAATTCTTGAACAATCCTACTTGGGAAGCGCTAGATAGCTGCCGCAAGGCAGACTTAGTGGAGATTGCCACACATTTTAAACTCTCGGTTCAACAAAAGCATCTTAAGCAGGATATCAGGTGTCTTGTGGTAGATAAGCTGTTGGAGCAGGGGACGCTTGTTTTACCTGTGGTCTCTGATGAACATGCAAGTCCTCCTGGTGAACTTACAGAAGCACCGCCTTCTGAGGAGCAAGCCCATGGTGCTGAAAAGGCAGGTGTGAACGTCACATTGCCACATTTTCACTTGACCTCTCCTGTGTCAACTGGGTCTCGAGAAGGGGCCCAGGTGAAGGTTAGAATAGCCCGTCTCCAGATGGAGGCTCAGGAGAAGGCACAAGCACGTGAGGCGGAGTATCGGCTTCGTAAAATGGAGCTTGAGGCGGAAAATGAAAGGGCTATTAACATCCGTAGGTTGGAGCTTGAGGTGGAAAAAGAGCTCAGACTGCGGGAGTTGGAGCTGGGAGACCAAAGGAGTGGATCCAACTCTGCTACACCGACTCTTCCACAAGGCCCGGGTATGTCCTCCTCCACAGCTTATTCATCACACACTTTTGATATAAGTAAACACATTGCTTTGGTGCCTCCGTTCCGAGAGACCGAAGTTGATACTTATTTTAATGTGTTTGAGCGTATTGCTGCTTCATTGCGCTGGCCAAGAGAGGTCTGGCCTTTGTTGCTTCAATGCAAATTGACTGGTAAAGCCCAAGAGGTTTGTTCAACACTTTCCCTAGAAGATAGTCTATTGTATGATACTGTGAAGGCTGCCATCCTTCGTGCATATGAGCTTGTGCCCGAAGCTTATAGGCAGAGGTTTCGCAGTCACAAGAGAGCTGTCAACCAGACCTTTGTAGAGTTTGCTAGAGAGAAGGGAACTCTCTTTGATAAATGGTGTGCAGCAAGCAAGGCCTCAGATCTTAACTCTCTCAGAGAACTCATTCTATTAGAAGAGTTTAAGAATCGTTTGCCAGAGCGTATTGTAATTTACCTGAGTGAGCAGAAAGTGTCCACTCTGCAGCAAGCTGCTGTATTAGCTGATGAGTTTGCGCTAACCCATAAAACTGTGTTTGTAGATAGGCGTGACTCGTTTCCCCCCCATGATTTCTCTCAGAGACCTTCTGTCCCCAACCATTCAGAATTCACACACCCCCGACCAAAAATGTCACCTCCACGCTCAAAAGATGAGCGGACATGTTACTACTGTCATAAATCTGGTCATGTTATTTCTGACTGTTTAACATTGAAACGTAAGCAGCAACCGTCCTCTCAGAACTTTAGACAACCCAAAGGGGTTGGTCTGATTAAAATGGCACCTGATTCCGATCAACAGATGCACAATGATCAGGATGTTCTCGATCCTTGTTTCAGGCCATTTACTTCCAAGGGTTTAGTTTCCTTGACAGGGGATCCAAAAGATCAGTGTACAGTTCAGATCTTACGAGATACTGGAGCCTCACAATCCTTTATCCTCTCTGATGTACTACCTCTGTCTGAGAAATCTTCCTGTGGTTCTAGTGTCCTGGTTCAAGGTATTGAGATGGGTTTCGTGCCAGCCCCGTTACACTGTATTCATGTACAATCTGATTTGGTCACTGGTTTCTTTAAAATAGGGGTGAGACCTTCCTTGCCAGTTAAAGGCATTTCCTTTATCATGGGAAATGATTTAGCTGGAGGACAGGTGAACGCTGTGCTGGAAGTGTTGGATCACCCAGACACAGATTCTCTGCCTGATGACTTGTCACAGAACTTCCCTGAAGTTTTTTCTGCAAGTGTTGTCACTCGGGCTCAATTGAAAAAGAGAGGTGATGAAATTAATTTGTCTGACTCTGTTTTTGCTTCAGCCTTTGTCAGGGAGGAGTTGCTGGCTCCAACTTCTGATACCGCTGACAAACCACCGACTCATAGTAAGGTACCCCCACAGACAACTGTAACTAGTTCCGACGCTTTGAAGTTACCCGTTACTCGTGAAATGCTAATTACTGCCCAGAAGGCTGACCCTTCTCTTGCAAAATGTTTCTCTTCTCTTGAAACAGAACAGAGGAGAGAGTTGCATTCTTATTTTGTGGATGAAGGAGTTTTGATGCGTACATGGAGGTCCCATGGTACTAGACTGGCAGAGCATGCACAATCGGAGATAGGGCTACCAGATCAGGTACCAGACTGGAGCACTGTTTATCAGATTGTTGTCCCTGCAGTTTATCGTCAGCATGTACTGTTCTTGGCCCATGACCACCCTTGGTCTGGACACTTGGGAGTCACTAAAACATACAACAGAATACTTCAACATTTCTTTTGGCCCGGTTTGAAGTCCGATGTAGCACAGTACTGTCGTACCTGTAGTACTTGTCAGATCACCGGAAAGCCAAACCAGGTAATTCCACCTGCTCCCCTCTGTCCTATACCAGCGGTCGGTGAACCATTTGAACATGTCATAGTTGACTGTGTTGGTCCGTTGCCAAGGACCAAAGCCGGCAATCAGTTTTTGTTGACAATAATGTGTACCGCCACCCGTTTCCCTGAGGCTATCCCTCTTCGCAGAATTACAGCGCCTGTAATAATTAAGGCTTTGACGAAGTTCTTCTCCACGTTTGGACTGCCTAAGGTAGTACAAACGGACCAAGGCACCAACTTCCTGTCTAGGTTATTTGAGCAAGTGTTACAGTCCCTGGGTATCCGACATATAGTGTCCAGTGCCTACCACCCTGAAACTCAGGGGGCTCTAGAACGTTGGCATCAGACCTTAAAGTCCATGCTGCGTAAATATTGCTTAGACACAGAGAAAGATTGGGATGAGGGTGTCCCCCTTGTTCTATTTGCTGCGCGAGAGACCATACAGGAGTCTCTTGGTTTCAGTCCTGCTGAGCTCGTTTTTGGGCACACTGTTAGAGGGCCTCTGAAAGTTCTTAAAGAACGGTTCATGTCAAAGGGTGCCAGCACACCCACTAATGTTCTAGATTTTGTTAGCCAGTTTCGAGAGCGACTGCATCAGGCGTGCTCTCTCGCAAAAGAAGCGCTCTCTTCTTCCCAGAGAACTATGAAACGGCGCTATGACGAGAAAGCTGTTTCTCGATCTTTCCAGCCAGGTGATAAGGTTCTAGTCCTGTTACCTATCCTTGGTTCTGCTCTTTCCGCTCGTTTTTCCGGACCGTATGCAATAGACAAGAAGATAAGTGATACAGACTATGTGGTTCGCACCCCTGATCGTAAACGTCACTCTCGTGTTTGCCACATCAATATGCTTAAACCATATTTTTCCAGAGATAGTGTGCAGGTGAAGACCTCAGACCAGACAGCCGGACTGGCCGTCTCTGCTGTTGCCTCAACTCCAATAGTTCCGGACTCTCCTGACGTTAGTGGTGAGGACGTAGATGGCTTGGAGTTGCGCAATGCAGCCCATCAGGGTGCTAGATTGTCCAACACTGAGATGTTATTGAACCTGCCCACTCACTTAGCACACTTACCTGAGGAGCAGCGAGAGGACATCACAAATTTGATTCAGGCCTACATGGCTCTGTTTGGTGATGTTCCCTCCTGTACTTCTGTATTGGCCCATGATATTAATGTTAACAATGCTGTGCCTATCAAGCAACATGCATACCGTGTTAACATCACCAAGAGGGCCATGATGCAACAGGAGGTTGACTATTTGTTAAAACATGGTTTCGCCAAGCCAAGTTGCAGTCCCTGGAGTTCACCTTGCTTGTTAGCTCCCAAATCGGATGGAACTCCTAGATTTTGTACTGATTTTCGAAAGGTAAATGCTGTCACCGTGCCTGATTCCTTCCCACTGCCCCGCATGGAAGATTGTATTGACAACCTTGGATCTGCCACCTATGTTAGCAAACTAGATTTGTTAAAGGGTTACTGGCAGGTCCCTTTGACCCCCCGTGCCTCGGAAATCTCGGCGTTTGTTACTCCTGACAATTTTTTGCAATATACTGTAATGCCTTTTGGAATGCGTAATGCCCCGGCCACTTTCCAGCGACTGGTGACCCTAGTCCTGGCTGGTGTTCCAAATTGTAATGCCTATCTCGATGACCTGGTTGTCTATTCGACCAACTGGCGTGACCACATGACAACCTTGCAAACTGTCTTTGACCGCTTAGCTGGAGCCTCCCTGACCCTTAACCTTGCCAAGTGTGAGTTCGGCAAGGCTACGGTTACCTATCTTGGTAAGCAGGTAGCGTGTAGCTTTATGCCAAGCAAGCAGTGCAAAAATTTACCGTAGTGGCGTGCAGTAATGCGCCTTTCATTTTCCGCCGCCCAGCGCCCAGGTCGCGCGGAAATAGGCTGTCTATTGCCATTCTCTTTGACAAACTCTAACCTTAACCAGCTCCTTAACAACGCCTAAACTTAACCGTTCTAACCTTAACCAACTCCGAAACAATGCCTAACCTTAACCTTAACCTTAACCATGCCTAACCTTAACCATAGAAATTATATTGCCATTCTCTTTGACAAACTCTAACCTTAACCAGCTCCTTAACAGCGCCTAAACTTAACCGTTCTAACCTTAACCAACTCCGAAACAATGCCTAACCTTAACCTTAACCTTAACCATGCCTAACCTTAACCGGCGAAAGAATACACGTTAAAAAAAAATCACGTTAAAAAATATTTTCGATGGGATTCGAACTCGCCAGCAAACGAGCCATAGGATCCACAGCCATGTGGCCTTGCCAATTGAGCTATTGCTAGATACTGAATAAGGGGCGGTGACTTATATATATTGAGCTCCGCTCGTGTCGAACCAAGGCGGGATCTCATGCGCATGCGCGGGCACCTCGCGCGAGCACGCCGGCGCACGCACGCACCTGAGCGAGCACGCCGCCGCCGGTGCACGCACGGTAGCATTTGTCTGAAAAGAAGGGCGCTTTACCGCACTGGCGTGCGGTGACGAATGCGGAAGCATTTTTGCACTGCTTGCTTGGCATTAAGGAAAACGCAAGCAGGTAGGCCAAGTGCGTCCGGTGGATGCAAAAATATCTGCAATCACAACTTTTCCAGTGCCTACTACTAGGCGGGAATTGCGTAGATTCCTTGGGATGGCTGGGTATTACCGTGGTTTTTGCCGGAACTTTTCTTCTGTCGTCACTTCTCTCACTAGCCTGTGTAGCCCGTCCAAACCATTCATTTGGACAGCTGATTGTCAAAAT
This sequence comes from Notolepis coatsorum, assembly GCF_963971535.1. NCBI lineage: Eukaryota > Metazoa > Chordata > Actinopteri > Aulopiformes > Paralepididae > Notolepis > Notolepis coatsorum. The sequence goes on from NC_140171.1 coordinate 63,345,694, forward strand.
GCATTTGATAGTGTTAAAGCTCTCTTATGCAGTTCCCCTGTTCTCTCTGCTCCAGATTTCTCCCTGCCGTTCCAGCTGGAGGTGGATGCCAGCGGGGTGGGAGCTGGAGGGGTGTTATTACAGGAAGATCATGATGGTGTCAGTCACCCGGTTTTGTTATTTCTCCCGGAAATTTAACAAACATCAACTAAACTATTCCACTATTGAAAAGGAGACTTTGGCTATGTTGTATGCGTTGCAACATTTTGAGGTGTATGTCGGTTCGAGCGTATTACCAGTGGTAGTATACACCGACCACAACCCATTGGTTTTTCTGTCGCGGATGTACAACCACAATCAGCGCCTCATGCGTTGGGCGCTCATAGTGCAAAATTATAACCTCAGCATAAAGCATAAGAAGGGGTCTGAGAATGTGTTGGCGGATGCTCTATCTCGGAGTTAAATCTCTCGTGCTGTCGACTTGTTCTATTTTGCTGTCGACTCGTTCTACTGTATATTGCTGTCGACTTGATCTATTTTTGCTGTCTACTCGGTCTATGTTGCTGTGGACTCGTTTTATGTTGCTGCTAGTTTTTTCATAGCTCTTTGTTTTGGAGTGCATGTTATCTCGGGGATGTTATCTCGTTGTTAAAGAAAAAAACAAAAAAACATGTTTAGTTGGTAGTTTATGTAGGCATGTTTTTTGTCTTATGTATGGGGGTGTTACATCCCAATGTATATATTCCCCAGTGTGTGTCTCCATGTGTGTGTGTTCTCCATTTTGTTTGTTTCCTCCCTCCAGCCATTGTTCCCTTCACCATTGGTCAATTCTTCCATTATTGCAATACAGCACCGATTGGTGGATGGCTTCAGACTCCAACACTCAATCCACACCACCCAATCATGGATCACCCCACACCTGTTAAAACATGGCTTCTCACTTCAGTCTTTCTCTCTCTCTGGCATGAGGCTAGGCATGTTGTGTTTTTGGTAAACCTGTAACTTTGACAGTATTGCATTTCGTTTATTGCCTTTGGTGCTTAGTAGTAATTTCCTTGTGTGTGTATGGCCACGGAGAGAGCATTGTCCGTTATAGTTTGTTTTTGTATATATTCTGCTTTTGTTTCTGTATAATTAATGTGTTTTTCTCTCTTTCTCAGGAAGCACAGATGGGGTGAGCTGCCATTTCCTTTGGACATTGTTTTCTCCTGTTTTGGTTAGGTAAGAGTAGTTTAGGTAATGTAATCTCTTTTACCATAGATTAGATTGTGTTTATTTGGAGTATAGTGGTGTTTGTTTGTTGTTTTGGCCTGGGCTCACCTCTGAGCTACATGTGCTTCCTTTGCCTCTATTCAATAAATATCATTGTTTACAAACCTGGTCCATCTTTTCTGTCAACCAACTGTTATGTTATAGCCCTTTACCCTTAGACTCACAGGGGTCGTAACAGTGTGTCTGTGAAACATGTCTTGTACTCATTTACCTCACTAAATACAGCAATGTGTAACTGTAGATTTCAAGAGAGAGAGAGAGAGAGAGAGAGAGAGAGAGAGTGACATTTATAATAATTATATTATTAATTCGTTTTTTTACACACACACACTAATAACATGATCATAACCAAACCAATTTCAAATGTATCATCAAGTACAAAATAGATTTGATCGTAATATTTATGAGAATGCATGTTTTTTCACACTGCAGGAGGAGTATGTCACAGTATGATGTCATAATCGAACATTCTAGAACATTTGTGTTCTATATATGCAACAATTCTCTGAGCATTTCCTGGCATTTTTTCAGACTGCAACATCAATCCAGACTGGTTTGACCCTGACAGCACGTGTGGCAGCACGTGTGGCAGAGAGAGAGAGAGAACAGGTCTTCACCGCTCTACTTTCTACTCTACTCAGATGGTATTTACAGTACTGTACCAACCACCGTTATAGTTGATCATGACACTGCCAGAAAGGATGTAGTATTCCTTCTAGATGGTTCTGACGGCACAAGGAATGGATTCCCAGCTATGCGTAATTTTGTTGAGAGAGTGGTGGAGAAACTCAATGTGGGAGAAAACAAAGACCAAAGACAACTGGAATAGAATATCACACAATTTTATTAAAAACACATAGAGAATAATAATCAACAAGAAACATCAACTGTATCAATTGTATTGTACAATGAACAACCCTATATATCACTTTTCGATTACAATAGTAATACAAGGTGCCTCATATGATATTTGGCAGAGAGCGCGACCACAATGAATTTAGGCAAAATCTACAAAAAAATTAAATTATGCACATGTATAAAAAAAAATAGGTGTCTCCTCATGGTTGTATCTGCCTGTTCTGTATCACACTAAGTGATATGTGAAAAAGCAGTTCCTGTCTGGAATGAGACAGAGGGCCACACCACATTCACCGCACTTCCAGGGGGTCTTCATCTTACAATGTACGCCAGCCGTGGCCTTCTGGGATTTATCTGCCTGTTGCGTGATCGCAACAGGTGAATGGTTCCTTGGTATGCGGTCCACTGGTGCTGTGGGTAGATTGTCCACTGCCGTGGGTAGGTTGTCCACTGGTGCTGTGGGTAGATTGTCCACTGCCGTGGGTAGGTTGTCCACTGGCACCTGTACAACTGTGACGCCACACAGCTCAGCTACCAGCTCCTGCTGGAAGACCAGGTGGGTCATCGGCTGCACCTGCTGCTCTCTGCAGAGCTCCATGTGAAGAAGGTAGGAGTTAGTGGCGGCAATGTCCAGATAATGATAGAGCAAAGTCCTGTACCATCGCATGGTCTTGTGGTGTGCAGAGTAGTACTGGATGAGTTGGGCAGACAAATCAACGCCTCCCATGTACTTGTTGTACTCCAGGACAGGTGTTGGGCATGCAATGTTCTCAATGGACCAGGTCTCACTGCGCTTGTTTTTTATTCTCCTCAGCACAGTTTTTCCAGCGAATGACTCGTGGATTGTGGAGCAAACAGAGACTTCACGTGTGTCCATCCACTTCACAAAGACCAGTGGGCCATCACATAGCCACCTAATGGTGCCCCTAGCATCCTTCTTTTTGAGAGCATTCACCTCTGTGCGGGGGCATTCTTTTCTGTTGTCTCTGTATGTTCCACATGCTCCGACACCCAGGCTATGCAGATCCCTGAAAAGCTTTGGACTTGTATAAAAGTTATCGACATACAAATGATATCCCTTGCCCATGGGTACTTGCTTGAGGTGTGCTGGCTTTATCAGGGACATGACAGAGTCATACGCCAGTCCAATGCCTGATTTGAACTTTGACTTCCCGGCGTAAACAGCAAAGTCCAAAGTGTAGCCATTGCTACTGTCAGCCAAAACAAAAAGTTTGAAGCCCCACTTCTTTGGCTTGGCTTTCATGTACTGCTTCATAGAAGTATGGGCCTTGCTTGCAACCATCCTCTCATCAATGGAAATGTTTTGCCTGGGGTGGTAGAGCGCTTTTCATGCAGACCTGATGGTCTCCATAAGGGGCTTCAGTTTGAACAGGCGGGCATAGTCTGCTGTCCCCTTCTTTCTGTCATTCACAACATCCTCGTCCGGATCACTCATGTGGACGTTCCAAGATATCGTTCGGAACCTGTCCCTTGCCATGACAGTGGGTGGAAATGATATGCTGAAATTGGTGTTCTTTTTCCAGTACTGTTGTACTCCTGGCAGTTTCAGAATTGCCATGTAGAGAATCAGTCCGAAAAATGTGTACAACTCATTGGTGTTGATGTCAGTCCATTTATATTTTTTGCCACTTGCCTTGCTCTTTGCAGCTTTTTTGTTTGTGTTCCTGACAAGTGTTTCCACTGCATCGTTGTCTATGTACCATTTGAATAGGTCCAGTGGTGTATACTTGCAGCTTGGGTTGAGTTTATGTCCAGGTTCTCTTGCTGGTGTGAACCGTATAGGCTGCGGAGCTGTGTCGTGGTCCTTTTCTGTTTTCCAGGGTTCATTCCAGGGTATGGCTGCTGTCGATCTGGGCCTACCACCACCACCACCACCACGCTTTATAGGAGGCCGACGAGGGCCACCACGCTTTATAGGAGGCCGACGAGGGCCACCACCTCTGGAAACGTCTGGTTGTGCCGGGGCTAGTGCACTGAAAAACAACAATTGCAATCAATCAATAAAACAATTGCAATCAATCAATAAAACCCAATTATATTATTATATATAGTGTACTCACTTTTCAACCGGATCTATGGCCGGTGGTATCATGGGTCTGGTTGCTCCGGGCCGACGAGGGCCACCACCTCTGGAAACGTCTGGTTGTGCCGGGGCTAGTGCACTGAAAAACAACAATTGCAATCAATCAATAAAACAATTGCAATCAATCAATAAAACCCAATTATATTATTATATATAGTGTACTCACTTTTCAACCGGATCTATGGCCGGTGGTATCATGGGTCTGGTTGCTCCGGGCCGACGAGGGCCACCACCTCTGGAAACGTCTGGTTGTGCCGGGGCTAGTGCACTGAAAAACAACAATTGCAATCAATCAATAAAACAATTGCAATCAATCAATAAAACCCAATTATATTATTATATATAGTGTACTCACTTTTCAACCGGATCTATGGCCGGTGGTATCATGGGTCTGGTTGCTCCGGGCCGACGAGGGCCACCACCTCTGGAAACGTCTGGTTGTGCCGGGGCTAGTGCACTGAAAAACAACAATTGCAATCAATCAATAAAACAATTGCAATCAATCAATAAAACCCAATTATATTATTATATATAGTGTACTCACTTTTCAACCGGATCTATGGCCGGTGGTATCATGGGTCTGGTTGCTCCGGGCCGACGAGGGCCACCACCTCTGGAAACGTCTGGTTGTGCCGGGGCTAGTGCACTGAAAAACAACAATTGCAATCAATCAATAAAACAATTGCAATCAATCAATAAAACCCAATTATATTATTATATATAGTGTACTCACTTTTCAACCGGATCTATGGCCGGTGGTATCATGGGTCTGGTTGCTCCGGGCCGACGAGGGCCACCACCTCTGGAAACGTCTGGTTCTTCCTCTCCTGGTTCACTGATGACAATGAAACAATGATTTATATCGTTTGGCCACACAACTCTTTTGCATTACAGTAATATCATGAGGCTAGGTCTAAAAGATTACAAGCAGCAGGCATTATTTATATATATTTATATATATACTCACTCCTCTACTGGATCGAGACCGCTTCCGTATAAAACTTCGTCATCTGTGAAAAAGCTTTCACATCCAGATTCCTCATCGACCTCTTCATCAGTTAGTAGTACCAATTCCAGAGCTTCAGCTGGGGTGAGGCGTCTGGATGCCATGACTGAATGATTCTTGTAAACATGTGCTTTATATATTCAGTTCGGGCCATTGGCTCTCAATGGCCATTGGCTCTGGTATTTCCATTGTCACAGCCACATAAGTGATTTGCAATTGAAAAGTCAATATGATGAGACTGAAGTATATACCCTATAAATATGTACAGCAACAATTAGCGGCTGAATGGGACTAAGTATTCACTGTGAGAAAGAAAAGAAAGCATCTGCATTTTCAATGCAAATTCAATGTGATGAGAGAGAGAGAGCACTTGTCATTTGAATTGAGAGAGAGAGAGAGAGAGAGAGAGAGGGAGAGAGAGAGAGAGAGAGAGAGAGATTTTTTTTTTGATTTTATAAAAAACTTTATTCATTACTAAAACTACACAAGATGCAACAAAACGTTCAAAAACAAAAATACTCTACAAACCAAAACCAAAAAAAACAAAACAAACAAAAAACAACAAAACACAAAACAAAACAAAACACACAAAAACAGAACAAACAAACAAAAATCAATTAGGGACAATGATGCTGAACCTGAACCAAATTGTCACTTGAAATTTTCCCCCACAGGGAAAAAAGAAACCTAAACGATCCAAAGTTCTGGGCGTATCAGAGAGAGAGACACCGGAGAGGCACTGTAGAAACCGTTGTCCTGAGAAGAGCGTCTCTATCTTTACCTTTCCCCGCGTGGTACAACACATCAGGCCTTTGTGCGTGTCCGACAGACTCCAGTCAAAACTTATCCCGTGGATAAACAGGGCCGCCCTTTCAGCTGACCATCCTCCTTCAGCCTCATCACATCTGCTCCCACCGTCCACCAGTCTTATATCACATGGCATCGATGATGTCGGGGGCCGAAAACAGAGCATGGGGATCAAGATGCACTCTGGACCGACATCCTCATCAGACAGTATGTCACCCTTGCCTCCCCGTCCGAGGCCGCCTTTTCATCCCTGGTTCAGATGCCGCTCCAACATCAGCTCCCACTCCCCCGTGCGGAGACTGACAGCCCTCAGTGACTTCCCATCGAGCAGCCTGATTCGAGAGCTCAAAGCCCTAATGAAACCCATTCCGAACATCGGGTAGAAAATAACCAGCAAAGTCCGCTTTACCATCACCCTCCAAGGCTGAATCAGGAAACCGTTTATTTCGGCGTAGACCGCGATGAGCCCCACAGTCATACCTTCCAACCCTTTAACAAGGTACCGGTACCGGTAACATAAAAAGACGGCAGAGACAACATCCCCCATGACGACTCTGATGAAAAGTCTGCCGAAGGAGTAATGCGTGGCCTCCCCATCGGGCATGAAAACGATATGCCCCGCTCCTGTCTCTGAATCCTCCATAGCCCCAGTCTTTATAAAATTCCACAAAAGTATAAGAGTATATGAGATGAACAAAAAAAGTCTCAGCCCCCTTTCCCCGGTATCGGGACACCTTGAAAAGTCTAGCCCTAAGTGACACCACACCAGTCCCTTCAATAAAAAAAACTCTCATTTCAGAAATAAAAAAAGTAAAACAAATAAAACAAAACAAAACTACACCGATTTCACTCCAGCCTCCACCACACTGGGGCCCTGTAGCACCTTTTGCACAATCTTTCTCATCCTGTATACATCTGTGTCAACAAAACGACCATCTCCTTTAAACCTCATATGTTCCTTTGCTGCTACAACAAACAAATCTTTATCCGGAAAAAAATCTGTCACCTCTACACTCTTCCTGTTCTTTGTCAACTTTAAAAACAGTTTCATTGCATCTAGTGAATAGGAAAAACCATCGCTCTCAAAGTCATCATCACTATCAACAACCATATCTGCCCATGAACCCCCCTGTGTACTCTGCATACTGCTAAGTTCTTCCGTCACACCTGCCTTCTTAGCTTGAGAGCTCGACACCCCAACTACCTCAATCTTCCTCTTCTGCCTAGCAACCCCCACCCCGCCGTCCCCCTCCCCCATTTCAAAATCCTCTACTCCCTCCACCCTGACCCCCTCAACATCTACAGCTACCCCAGGTACACTCCCCACATCTGTAACCCTTCCCGCCACGACCCCCACCCTGACCCCCTCAACTGAGTCCTCTGACCCTGTTCCCTCAATAGCTACAACCACCCCAGGCACACTCCCCTCATCCGAAAACCTCCCTGCCACCACCCCCCCCCCCCTCATCCTCATCCCCTTTTCCAGTCCCTTGTGTCTCAACAGATCCACCCTCCACCTCCGTAATCCTTCCTGCCACGACCCCCCCCCCCCCCCCCCCCCCCCTCATTTTCATCCCCAGCAACTGTCCTCAGTATATCAACAGGTTGCTTTGTACCTGCTACACCGGTTCTGTGACCCTGCAGCTGGATACCATCCGCTGTGCTACTGGCGGTCTGCACAAGGACACTATTTACATTGCTGGCGGTCTGCAGTGGGACTCTGTTGTCGTCACCGCTCGCTGCTTTGCGCTGCAACACTCTGCCCTCCTCTGTACCACTACTTGCGCTGAGCCCAGCCCCGCGCTCCTCCTGGGGCTGAGGCGGAGTTCGCCTTGCCCCTCTCCCCGCACTCTCTACACCTGCACTACGCGCAGCTTCGACTGAGATCACCGTCCCCGCTGCACTATGCGCATCTGTGACTGGGATCACCGTCCCCGCTGCACTGCGCGCAGGCTGAGACTGTGCGCCTCTCCCCTCTTCCCTCACACAATCTCGGATTAAATGTCCCTCTTCCCCGCAACGGAAACACCTTGAGCTTCCAGAGTTCACAAAAACAACGTAATCAAAAACTTCAACTCTTAATTTCAAAACCAAATCAATCTCCTCTCTGTTGTTCTCGAGAATCATTAAAACTTGGCGTCTATGTGACACAACATGTTTTAACAACGGAGATTTGCATCCAGATTCTTATCGGGGAAATTATCCTCCCATACCTTGCAAGTTGAGTTATCAGTACTTCGTCACTTATGAACGGCGGGATGTTATTTATATAATCCTTCTGCCTGGTGTGGAGAGATGCTCCACTGTAATAAACACATCCTCGATATTGATTCCTGATTCAACAACCGAGTGCACTTTCTCAAGGCAGTCTAAGAAAATGACAATACTACTGCTCATCTTCGCGGCTGATTTCACACTTTTATGTCCATGACTTTACCTATTGCCAAGCTGCAATCCTCTACGGACACATTAGAAGCATTAATCTTTATACCATGCTTCCTGCTCATTTTGGCAAACTCCATACTGGCGTCTGACGTCAGCCAGCAAACCAGCCTGGCCGACGCGACTGCCAAACAAACAAAACACTCCCACTTAAACCCTATACACACCAAAACACACAGCAAACCAACACTACTCTTATAATACAATATCCATAAACAAATTACCAAAATAGACAGATAAAGATAGAAAAAAAACTCACTACACCTCCAACCTCCAACCTCTCCAACTCTCCAATCTCATTCCCAGCATGCACCGAGAGAGAGAGAGAGAGAGAGAGAGAGAGGAGGAGAGAGAGAGAGAGAGAGAGAGAGAGAGAGAGAGAGAGAGAGAGAGAGAGAGAGAGAGAGAGAGAGAGAGAGAGAGAGAGAGAGCGAGAGAGAGAGAGAGAGACATAGTGATTGCAATTGAAAAGTCAATATGATGAGACTGAAGTATACCCTATAAATATGTACAGCAACAATTAGCGGCTGAATGGGACTAAGTATTCACTGTGAGAAAGAAAAGAAAGCATCTGCATCTTCAATGCAAATTCAATATGATGAGATAGAGAGAGAGCACTTGTCATTTGAATTGAGAGAGAGAGAGAGAGAGAGAGAGAGAGAGAGAGAGAGAGAGAGAGAGAGAGAGCGAGAGAGAGAGAGAGAGAGAGAGAGAGAGAGAGAGAAAGAAAGTAAGAAAGAAAGAAAAAAAAAACTTTATTCTTTACTAAAAACACTCAATATGCAACATAAACTTTCAACATTAAAATACTCGACAACTCAAACAACAAAAAACAAAACAAACAAACAAACAAAACAAAGAAACAACACAAAAAAACCAAAACAAATCACAACAAACAAATCAATTAGGGACAACACTGCTTAAACTGAACCAAATTGTCACTTAGAACTTTTCCCCCATATGGAGGGGGGAAAAAAAACTCTAATCGATCCAAAAGTCTGGGTGTATCAACGAGAGACACACCGGAGAGGCACTGCAGAAACATTAGTCCTGAGAAGAGCGTCTCTGTCTTCACCTTTCCCCTTTTGGTACAACACAACAGGCCTTTGTGCGTGTCTGACAGACTCCAGTCAACACCCATCTCGTGGATAAAACGGGCCGCTTCGACAGCCGACCCTCCTCCTCCATCCTTATCACGTAAGCTCCTACCGTCCACCCGTCGTATATCACATGGCCTTGATGATGTCAGGGGCCGAAACCAGAGCAGGGGGACCGAGATGCACTCTGGACCGACATCCTCAGTAGACAGTTTGTAACCCTCGCCTCCCCGTCCAAGGCCGCCTTTTCCTTCCCGGTCCAGAAGCCGCTCCAACCTCACCTCCCACACCCCCGTGCGGAGACTGGCAGCCCCCAGTGACTTCCCATCGAGAAGTCCGAGTCGCGAGCTCACAACCCTGATGAAGCCCATTCCAACCATAAGGTAGAAAAAAGCCAGCAAAGTCCGCTTTTCCATCACCCTCCGAGACCGAGCCAGTAAAATGTCTATACCGCCGTAGAACGTGTCGAGCCCCACAGTCATACCTTCCAACCCTTGAACAAGGTAACGGTGCCGGTAACATAAAAGGACGGCAGAGACAACATCCCCCATGACAACTCTGAAGAAAGGCTTGCCGAAGGAGTCTGACGTGGCCGTCCCATTGGGCATGAAAACGATACGCTCCGCTCCTGTCTCTGAATCCACCATACACCCAGTTTTCACACAGTTCCACAAATGCATACGAGTACATGAGATGATCAACCAAAGTCTCAGCCTCCAGGCCTCAGCATCAGGACACCATGAAACGTCCAGTCCTAAGTGACAACACACCAGTCCCGTCAATACAAAAACTCTCATATGGAAGAAAACAAAAAGTGAAACAAGAAAACCAAACAAACACAAAAAAAAAAACACTACACTGATTCCACTCCGTCCCCCACCATACCGGGGCCCTTCAGTACTTTTTGCACAACCTTCCTCAACCTGTATAAATCTGTGTCAACAAAACGACCTTCTCCTTTAAACCTCATATGTTTCTTTGCATTCAAAACAAACAAATCCATATCTGAAAAAAAAAATTCCACCTCCACTCCCTTCCTGTTCTTTGTCACCTGTAAAAACAGTTTCATCGCACCCAAAGAATAGGCAGCACCCTCTGAAGAATCATCGCTCCCATATTCCTCACTGTCATCAAAATACAACCCTTGTGTACCGTGTGCGCTGCCGATTTCTTCCGACACACCTGGCTTCTTAGCTCGTGATCTTGACAACCCAATTACTCCACCCTTTCTCTTCTGCCTAAACAGCTCTACCCCCCCGTCCCCCTCTTCCATATCAATATCCTCCACTCCCTCCACCCTGACCCCCACAACTGAGTCCTCTGACCCTGCTCCCTCAATAGCTACAGCCCCCACCGGCACACTCCCCTCAGCCGAAAAACTCCCTGCCACCACCCCCCCCCTCATCTTCATCCCCTTTTCCTGTCCCTTGCGTCTCAACAGAACCACCCTCCACCTCCGCAATCCTTCCTGCCACGACCCCCCCCCCCCTCATTTCCATCCCCAGCAACTTTCCGCAGTACATCAACAGGACCACTTGCCCATATATTACAACAGGTCCCCTTGCCACCTCTGCAATCCCTCCTTCCACGACCCCCCCCCCCCCCCCCCCCCCCATTTTTATCCCCAGCATCTGGCCTCTGTTCTTCAACCGGTCCATCTGTCCCACTAACGTCAACAATTCCACCCCTCACCTGGCTATCCAACACATCTTGGTTTACACTAGCTCCTACTACTACCACCCCCCCCCCCCCCACCGTACCATCTCCACCAGTCTTTCCCCGTGTTACAATCCCCGCCGAAAACACCCCCGCCATTCCCTTATCACCTCCATCTGGTACCAAAACCTTCTCAGAAACCTCCCCACAACCCCTCATCCCCTGCCCCCTCCCCCCCTCAACCCCTCGATTCCCACCCCAAGCAGTTCCTCCTTTCGGCCTCGCACTTTCCCCATCATTTCCCCCCCTGCTCGGCCCCTCCCCAGGGCACGCTTGTCTCTGATGCCCCTCCTTTTCCACACCCAAAACAGTGCATGTTTTGTGTTGTCGCAAAGATAATGTACTCAAACCCGTCTATTACTACTTTAAAATTAAGATCTAACTCATCATCACGTCTGTTCATTACAATGAACGTCTGCCTCCGGTGAGAAACCACATGCTTCAGTTCCGGTGCTCTGAAACCTGAAGAAATTTTTTTCAACGGGGCCACCACTTTACCAAACCTCGCGAGTTCCCTCAATATCAGATCATCGCTCACCAACGGAGGAACGTTTGCCAATGACACCTTTTTTGCCGGAGTTGTGAGCGGCAACACAGATACAAAAGTACCATGTATGACTAAACCGTCCGTTACCAGTTGAGTAACCTTAGTCAAATCATCCAGAAATATTATAATCCCCCCATTCATACGGGCCGCTGACTTAACGGCCGCAGCTCCCACTTTCCCCGCTACCGCTAGACTACAGTCTTCCACTGAACACGGAAAAGACGGCGCGACCTTAAACCCATGTTTCCTAGTCAATTTCGCGAAATCCATGCCGCCGCGACAGCAGTCAGCTGCCAAAGCGAACACTGACAACGCTATTAGCCCACCATTAACACACAACCAGTCGAATTAAAACCCAGTCTAATTCACTATTTTGACAAACAAACACAAAGATAGGAAAAGTATAGAAAAGACTCACACGTTCCGCTCAGCAGCACCCACTCAAAACCACCCGCTCCGCCATCCACACGCATGCGCACAGAGAGAGAGAGAGAGAGAGAGAGAGAGAGAGAGAGAGAGAGAGAGAGAGAGAGAGAGAGAGAGAGAGAGAGAGAGAGAGAGAGAGAGAGAGAGAGAGAGAAAGAAAGAAAGAAAGAAAGAAAGAAAGAAAGAAAGAAAGAAAGAAAGAAAGAAAGAAAGAAAGAAAGAAAGAAAGAAAGTAAGAAAGAAAGAAAGAAAGAAAGAAAGAAAGAAAGAAAGAAAGAAAGAAGAGATAGAGGGAGACCACACATTTTTTTATAGATTGGGGGCCCCACATTTTTTAATAGATTGGGGGCACACAAATTGATTCTTTCATGGGGCCCAGAATCTCCAGCTACGCCCCTGTGAGCGCACCTTTCTACTCTAGAGAGCTGTCATCACCGTGATGCGCGCTTGAATGAACTGCGAGATAACTCATAACTCGTACACACATGCACTCTGTCTCTGCCATACAGTATGTTGTTTTAGCGCGACGTGGGTATATACACGGGCGAGGATGAAAGCATGTTAGACTACTTTTAATACATAAATTAAAGTTCCGTCGGGTCCCGTGTATTCTCGATAATAATAATAATAATGCAGGACCTCTTCAGATTATATTATCAACGACAGACAGTGAGAAACACAACCCCCCCCTCTCGCGCTGAAGAATATGCATATTAGATCACTCAGTGATTAACACCTATGCGCTGTTTGTGTGTGCGCGCGTCCATGTATGTGCGCTTGGTGACGCGCGATGTAGTTCTTATCGCAAATGGAGATTATTACAAGCATACCATCTAGCAAGAATTAAACGTATTTACAAGTCGTATTAGGTTTAGCAAGTTGGGGGACCTATACCTTACATGTCAAAGCACTAGAAATGGCCATTTTTCTATTTTTATCGATTTCTGAAATTATGTCCTTTTTGAGCATTTAAGAGGGATTCTAATTTCTTTTGTTGTCCGCCGACAGGTTCAAAGCTCCAGCGTGACCCCTAAGGGTTTTATAGTGCGTCACGCAGACTCTGAATCAGCCCACCTGTTCACAGTTTCTGTCTCCAGGAGTCCCACAGTCTGCAGTAAACGCCCACTAGGTGGCACCAGATGATAAATAATACTTGTATAGTAAGTGCCCCTATAATAATATCTCTGTAGGAAAGGCGCTGGATAATTCTCCAGTTAGCTGGGGACGTCTGGTTAGCTATAGGAGCGAATCTAATGGGCGGAGCTGTGCTAGCTGGGAACGTCTGGTTAGCTATAGGAGCGAAGCTAACGGCGGGGCTGTGCTAGCTGGGAACGTCTGGTTAGCTATAGGAGCGGAGCTAACGGGCGGAGCTGTGCTAGCTGGGAACGTCTGGTTAGCTATAGGAGCGAAGCTAACGGGCGGAGCTGTGCTAGCTGAGGACGTCTGGTTAGCTAAAAGAGCGAAGCTAATGGACGGGGCTGTGCTAGCTATGGACATCTGATCAGCTGTGGAGGATTGCCTGTTTCTGGCACGATTGAGGATGTCGTGGATTGCCTGTTTCTGGCACAACTGAGGATGTCGAGAATCGCCCGTTGCCGACATAACTTACGTAGTTTTCACGGACGCCGTTGAGCTACCACTGTAGATAGAACGAGAGTTGTATCTTTTCTTTTGTTTCCCTTTAAATATAAGAACAATTTGTATGGTTTGGGTAGTTTTCTGAGCCCTTACGGCCAGAATACTAGGTGGGAGGTGGAGAATTATCCAGCGCCTTTCCTACAGAGATATTATTATTATTATTATAGGGGCACTTACTATACAAGTATTATTTATCATCTGGTGCCACCTAGTGGGTGTTTACTGCAGACTGTGGGACTCCTGGAGACAGAAACTGTGAACAGGTGGGCTGATTCAGAGTCTGCGTGACACACTATTTAAGAGACACTCATAGCCATATGCCTGTAATGAGAAAAGCCCCCGTAGGCGATCTAACTGGCTAACGGTATGTTGCATTGTTGTCTTTTGTATGCGCTGTTTATGTTCGTAATTATCATTTATATATGCATAGCACATGTGGCTAATGAATGCCGTTTTGTTTCCCGTTTGTACAGGTAAATAATCTGACTGTTAACTGACGGCAAAGTGACTAATGACTGATGAATACTGCCGTCTAAAGACTGCCAGTAATCTAATGGCTACTAATGACTAATGCTACTAGCTACCTACTGTCTAATTGACCACCTGCTGGCTGTTTGCCAATGACGTTGGAGTTTTCGAGTGTTTGGATGCTATATCCTAATAAATAACATTCAAGCAGATGTCGGAATTGTTTCCTTTGGTCCGTATTAAAACAGTTGATCGCCTGCACCCTTCCAATGGGGAGATCTAGTTGACGCACATTGACAGTGACTACTAGATAATTGGACACTAACACAGCTCTGCCTGTTAGCTTAGCCTCTGCAGCTAGTCAGGATTCCCCAGCTAGCATAGTCCCCAATGCTAACCTAGGCTCCTGGTTCATGGTCAGCCTAGTTCCTGAGGCAAACCTGACATCCACAGCTAGCACAATCCCGTCTGCTAGCTTAGCCTCCGCAGCTAGCCAGGCTTCCCCAGCTAGCATAGTCCCCACTGCTAGCCTAGGCTCCAGGTTCACGGTCAGCCTAGTTCCTGAGGCTGACCAGAGGTACACAGCTAGTACAGCCCCGCCCGGTAGCCTAGTCCCTACAGCTGGCTCAGGCCCCACGGTTAGCCTAGCCCCCGCAGTTCACAAACGTCCGAGGCCTAGCAAGGCTCAGAGGGCGAGCGGGGCTATGTAATTGTAATTGTTAGACTAGAAGTCTTTATTTGTCATGCATTTTAACACACACGCGAGATGGGTGACCCACAGGAACACACACACACATGCACTGAGTCGCCGATGTAATGTCTCTCTGCACTTTTCCCATCCCGTTGTCCTTCCCCCCATGGGCAGCCGGGAGCATATAGGGCGTCAACGTGAGCCGCGCCCCCGGGGACCAATCCAAGTGCTCCTGTCCGTCTTTGTCAAGGACACCACAGCGTTAGCGATCCATGTTTTTCCATTGGGTTTATCTTATCGGGGGGGAAACCCTTGCGAGCACGGGGAGAACATGCAAACTCCACACAGAAAGGCCTGGGAGATACCCCACCTGAGTACCTGGCATCATGGAAACCTGGTCCCCAAGCGGGAATCGAACCCTGGACCTTCTTGCTGTGAGGCGACAGTGTTAACCACTACACCACCGTGCCGCTAGTACCGCTAACAAGGCCTCCACAGCTGATCCAGCCATCACTGCCAGTCTGGTTCCGGTCAGCGCAGCTCCGGTTGTCACCATTCCAGGCTCCTCATCGCCGGATCCTACGCCACGCCTCGCCGCCGGGACCGGTCCGGTTTCTGCGTCCTGCCCAGCCTCTACACCTGGCCCGGCTGCTACACCGGATCTCGGCTCCTCGACTGATCCTGGCTTCTTGTCGGATCCTGGCTCCTCGACTGGTCCTGGCTCCCCATCTGGTCCAGCCCTACGCCGTGATCGGCGCCCTGGTCCTCGCCGTGGTCTTCGCCGTGGTCGTCGCCATGGTCTGCGCTGGATCCTGCTCCGGATCCTGCTCCGGGGGTCGTTGCCGCCGCACCTCCATTCCGGCTCTCCTGATCCGGTCCCTAGTCCGGCGGCTGGAGGGTCTCTCGTTCGGGATCCTGCCCCGGGGTTCAGCTCCCCTCTCCGGGCTTCTGCACCTGTCCCCACCCCCCCTCGTCGGGCCTCTGTTCCCAGGTCCAGCTCCCCTCTCCGGGTCTCGGCACCCATCCCCACCCCCCTCGTCGAGCCTCTGCTCCCAGCCCCAGCTCCCCTCTCCGGCTCCCTGTTTCTTTCCCTGCCGCGCCTCTCCAGGCCTCAGTTCCCATCCCCACCCCCCCTCTCCGGGCCTGTGCACCCGTTTTCAGCCCTCCTGGCTGCTATGCCCCTCCTGGGTTTTTTGCTCCGGCTCCCGGCCCCAGGTCTCTGGGTTCTCTCCCTGGGTCCCTTCTGGGGTCCCGGCTTCCTCCTTCACCGGTGTCCGGACGTTGTTCTCGGGGGTCTGGAAGCCCCCCATTGAGGGGGAGGTACTGTAACGTCCCCAGGGCCAGCCCTTGCTGGGCCGGTGGTGAGAATGACAGTGAACACTTCCTCCCTCCTGACAGTGGTCGCCTACCTGGTCCCCTACCTCCTGACACTGGTCCCCTACCCCCTGACAGTGGTCCTCTACCTCCCTCTTGTGGCCAGATGAACCAGTTGGTTCAGACACTGATTCTACCCTTGATAACTCACATGCTTACTTTAATTAATGGGATAATTAATGGGATGTCACTGTGTGTGTTATTGTTTAACTGCCCCACCCTGGTGTGAAATGGTTTCCATGGTTAGTGTTGTGTGGTGTATTGCTTATTGTCTAGTGGTTGATTGTTGTTTTGTTCTGTGCCTGTCTCTCCCCAGCTGTGGTGATTGTTAATTGGTCTCAGTATATATTGGTTGTTAGTTGAGTTATTGTGGTGTCATTGTCTCTGCGTCCTCCCCGTGTCGTTCCCTTGTTCCTTTGATGTCAAGTGAGTTCATGCCTGTCTATCCCTATCGTTTGCCTTTTGTTTGTTTTGTATTTTGGTTTTGTCTCAGTAAAGCTCGCTTCATTTAAGTATCACCCTTCGTCTCTGTCTCGGTTTCCTCATCCTTCTCTGCAATTGTGCTCTCCTCACCTTATCGTCACCCTCGATCCTAACAGAAGCCTATTCATCATTAACAAATGTCTAATACAGTTAATTATCATCGGCATGTGATGATGACACAAGGGTAATAATTGTTTGTATTTTCAGGCTGTATAGGCGCCGATACAGCCTGAAAATACAAATAATTATTTATTACCCTTGTGTCATCATCACATACCGCAATATACTGAGCACACATTAGGAACAAACACATAATTCAAATGTAATGTTAGCGCCCACCACATCAAATACGTCTACACAACATAAGAGTTGTAGGTTGGAAATTATGGAATAGATTTACCAACAAAAAAGGTGTTTAGCCTGTTCATACCTTAAAAGCGTGGGGCAGCACGAATAACTTGGCTCTGCTAATGTATCATGCTTCCATTCAACAGACGGCAACACACGTGAAGTCAAGTCTCACTCGCGTGATACTTCCTCTACATACTCTGTCAATAAGTGGCCAGGGTACTCCTGGATATGTTATGCACATGTATTTTATATGTTAATACAATTGCATTCATCTATAGTCCTAATTCTGTCACTGTTTGATGTCACAAAGAAGGGTGTATCTGAAAGCTGTCTACAACATTTGTAACAGGTAATGAAAAAGTTAACAAATAATTAACTGTATTAGACATTTGTTAATGATGAATAGGCTTCACTTCAAATTAGGGCACACAATAGCATCTGCAAATGATTTATAGCTGTTTTATGAATGTCTTAACAAATCATTTGTTAAACATGAAAAGACAAGTCTGGTAATTGCTTTGTGTGTATTCATAAAAGTCCACAAATAAACAAACTATTAGACATTTGTTAATGATGAATAGGCTTCACTTTAGATTAGGGCACACAATAGCATCTGCAAATGATTTATAGATGTTTTATGAATGTCTTAACAAATCATTTGTTGAACATGAACAAATAAATGGAGGTACAGTATAATAGTTTTTTCATATCCATTTTTCAAAGCATCTACAAATGTGTTACTACACATTAAACAACATTATTTAATGATGAACAAATCAAGTACAAACAATGTTGATAATGAGTTATAAATAATGTAGAACTAATTTGTAAATGTTATACAAATATAGTTATAGATGATTTAATAATAATTTACGAATGTATATAAATGATTTGGTCATGATTAGTTCATTATCTACAAATACCTTATAAAGGTCTTATAACTGAGTGTTATTATAAAGTGTTACCTAATATGGTAAATTGCATTGGTCCGGATGGGAGAATTCAGTACTGTATCTACAGAACCTTCTGTGTAATCATCTTCCCTTTATTAATTTCCTTAGATTTTTTGTACACATGATCTCAATAAGGTACAGAACGACATCAGTGGCCGTTTTTAATGTTTGGTCATTATTAGCATGGTGTTATTCACTGTCAAAGATGCAAAGAAAAATCATAATTCATATTCTCCTTTGTTTCATCACAATTTAAGCAAGCCTAGTAATAGACACAATATTTCTGACACTGTGAATACATTCCCTGAGGTCCAGAGATGTCCCTAGATACCAAGAATATGCAAATACTTTGTAGAAGTGGAGCAATATTCCATTTAGGCGGATTTTCAGAAAATATTCCATGGGTGGAACAGGTTAATGTTTACATGGCTATATTGTAACATTTCAGGTTTAATCACTTTGTTTGATATAGTCTTGCAAGAGTTCAAATCATTTACAGTTGTTTAGCAGCATTTCACAGCAGCATGGAGACACTTCAGTTGTTGTATTCTTCTTCTGTCTCAGTACTTCGTCCAGGTAAGGGTCTCTGTACTATTTTTTAACATGTGTACCAGTAGACAAGAGGCTGAATTGTAAATGGAATTGTTCACATACTTACCTGTGTATTTTGCATATAACTGGAGGATTGAAAAGTATATCTACTATAGGGGCAGATCAAGGCCAAATCCAAATCTGAAAACTAGAGTGCTAAAACTCAAACGTGTGATGTCATCAAATATAGTCTGAAGCTGTTCCATATGACACTGAGAGCAACCAGGGGAATGTTCAGAGTTAATTTGCTATTTCAGAACTGCGACAGACACTGCTATTGAATAAAGCAAATTTTTTATATAATAAAGACAACAAATGTTCTCTGGGGCCACACAATCATGATCCCCCATTCATGATCAATGGAGCAGCTCCAGACGTGATGACATCACAAGTTTGAGTCTTACCTCTCTGGTTTCTGGCTCAGAGAGAGAGAGAGTAGTTTGTGTTCACAAATATTGATTGAAATGTCTTGGGCCATGGAAATAAGACATTACAATTTTGAACATGAAATCAGTGACTCATATCAAATTCCACATTTGTATCAGACCAAGACTAAGGCTAATCCAGTTTGACATCCAAGCATTGACCACATCTGTGTCCGTGCCTGTCCGTCTGTGTGTGTGTGTGTGTCTGCGTGTGCACGAGGCATAAAAGCCTAGTTAAAAAGCAACATTTCAAACCATCCAACTTATAAATAATCAAAACGATCAGCGGCATGAAAAGTCTTCTCCTCCTCATCCTCCTCTTCATCTCCAATTACCATTATCAAGTAATGAGGAGAGGAGATGGCGGGGGCCACTGACTCTCAGCCATCTACAAAATCACCCACCACAACCCAGTTCATTCTGGCTCCCACCAGGGGGGGGGGGGATTCCAGAATCAATCTCCTCCTTCCTCTCCCACTTTCTCTCTTTCCTCTTTCTCACTTTCTCTACCTTTCTCTTAACCTCCCTCTTCGTCTCCCTCTCTCGTTATTTACCAAACAGCATGCGGAGACATCCAGTGTGATGTGTTTATTCACTCAAAATGATTTCCCCGGACACCGCAGAGCGCTCGCTAAGTTAATTGAATCTGAGCTTAATCCCCGCCTTTTCCCGGTGTTCAAACCCCCCCTGCCCCCCCCCCCCCCCCCCTTTCCGGGAGTCTCTAGACAGTACCGTGCTGTGGCCTGGTGGGAAGCCATAAGTTTAAGTGGTGTTAAATATTTACAGAGTAGAAGGTATTAATTCATATTTTACAGAAAAGCCTCTTATTCCGCCCCACTCTGAGTCGGGGAAGGCTGTGGTACTTCCTCTGAGTATGTGTGTGTGTGTGTGTGTGTGTGTGTGTGTGTGTGTGTGTGTGTGTGTGTGTGTGTAACTAGTATAAGTAATAGATAATTCAAAATAAACATGACGTGAACACGGTCAAGTTGGACAGGAAAGAAAACGCTAACATGTTCATGAACATTCAAGATGGCTTTTAACATACACAGTATACCATACAAATAGAATAATGAACATATAGACATTCATACACATCAAGGCCCTGAGTGAGCCGTGATAAACATGGAGCGATGATATTTTCCATGACACAAAGTGGTAAATAGTCATCAAACCACGGGGACTCGCATGACACTTGCATCTCATGACGAGCCACTAAGCACTATTGGTTGTGTGTCGCCTACTTCACGCTGCCTTTGATTTTCTCTTAGCACCTTATATTTTTACCTTGTAGCTGACATAGGCTAATTTATACAATGTATTGGGTTTCCTGATTCAGCAGAGCTCATGGCTGGATGTCATTAAGTAGCGATAAGCTCTGACACTTTATTCATCAAATCAATCAAATCAGTTACAGTGGCTTATCAACTAAAGTTATAGCCTAGCTACATAAGGAGCCTATGTCGCCACACATTTTAAGATGACTTATTTCAACAACAAAAGCAGTTTATTCTCAAATATAATTGTATTATTTGACTGTCACCATCCCGCACATCACCTCAACTATATCTATATGTACTGAACTATATCTATTCAGTACAACCTACACTTTTATAATGGTTTTGTTGAAATAAAATGAAGGCACACAAATCCAAGATATGTGATCATATCTTATATGATATGTGAGTTTGGTACAACAGGAAAAAATCTACAAAAATCCCAAATGCATAAGGCTAGGTTTCTTTAAATTTATTTTTAACAGACAGTGGAAGTTATACTTAGTTCCACCTAGTGTTGTATAGTCCCACAAGATAGTTGGTACAGCCTGGCCCTGTAGTGCATCAAGCAGTAAACACAACAGTGAACATACACAATGGTTTTGGCCCTGTCTGCTTTGGTATTTAGAGGGTGCTTAAAAGCAGCAGGGATAAGTATTGTTGTCCCATTTCTTTCTGCTAACAATATCTAAAATTAGCTATCCAACAATAGCTAGCTAACGTTATCAATATCGATATTTACATTGAATTTAATAGTTGCATTGAGTTACATGGTTACATGTACCATGAACCGATTACAATAAAGAGTATGAGAAGAAATTAGATTTAGAGAATTTTTTGTGAAAGAAGTGAAATAAACATTTGTATGACTGCTCATGGTGGCACGGTGGTGTAGTGGTTAATACTGTCGCCTCACAGCAAGAAGGTCCAGGGTTCGATTCCCGCTTGGTGATCAGGTTTCCATGATGCCAGGTACTCAGGTGGGGTATCTCCCAGGCCTTTCTGTGTGGAGTTTGCATGTTCTCCCTGTGCTCGCAAGGGTTTCCCCCCCAATAAGATAAACCCAATGGAAAAACATGCACAACAGATCGCTAACGCTGTGTTCCTTGATGAAGACGGACAGGAGCACTTGGATTGGTCCCCGGGGCGCGGCACACGTTGACGCCCTATCTGCTCCCGGCTGCCCATGGGGGGAAGGACAACGGGATGGGAAAAGTGCAGAGAGACATTTCATCGGCGACTCAGTGCATGTGTGTGTGTGTATCTGTGGGTCGCCCATCTCGCGTGTGTGTGTTAAACTGCATGACAAATAAAGACTTCTAGTCTAACAATTATTCTAGTCTAACATGTATCATGATTACAAAGACAGCTGAGCCCCAGACCCATGCAGAACTGAAATATGTGGGACCTGCCTGACTATTTGTGGAAGGCTTTACCGGAAATTATGAAAAGTATTCTGTCGCTAGTCCGTTGCTAGGGGAACAGTTTGAGGAAATGTGTTTTTCTTGTCATATACTTGCACAAAGAAATATTTCAGAGAATGCTGTGGTAATTAGAGCGTCATAGAATGTATTTATCTGGAATCTGGATAGTTCCAGTCTCTACGTGAGTGTTTGCGTGCGTGTGTGTGTGTGTGTGTGTGTGTGTGTGTGTGTGTGTGTGTGTGTGTGTGTGTGTGTGTGTGTGTGTGTGTGTGTGTGTGTGCGTGCGTGCGTGCGTGCGTGCGTGCGTGCGTGCGTGCGTGCGCGTGTGTGTGTGTGTGTGTGGCCTTATGGTGCTCTGAAAGCCATGGCCCACAAGTAGAGTGCAAATAAAGCATTTAAAATGTGTGTGTGACTGCAATGCATGTGCATGTGGATGCAAACAATCCCATGTCCCACATTTGCATGTGCTGTGCCTGTATGTCTCCGCATATTCTTTTTATGTGTGGGGGTTTTTGGGAAAACGTCTCCTGAAACCGAGTGAGGGAGAAAAAATGTGGGAAGAAAATAAACTCTGACTGGAACTTTCCTCATGTGAAACCTGCCAGTGTTTACTCTCTTAGGAAGGAACAACAGAAGAACACAAGGCCACAGCCGAGACGCAATGCTGCCGATTCCTGCTAGCGAACAGGGCCTGAACATCTGCTGTGAGACCATACTCCCACACCTACCGTTGCAGACTTGTGAACAAACAACCACACTAGAAAATGTATGTGTATGTGTGTGTGTGTGTGTGTGTGTGTGTGTGTGTGTGTGTGTGTGTGTGTGTGTGTGTGTGTGTGTGTGTGTGTGTGTGTGTGTGTGTGTGTGCGCGCGTGCGTGCGTGCGTGCGTGCGTGCGTGCGTGCGTGCGTGCGTGTGTGTGTGTGTGTGTGTGTGTGAGAGAGAGATGGAAAGTGACGGAGTGTGTCAATGTGAGTCTGCTTGAGTGTAACTGTGTGTGAGACAGAAAAGTGTGAGACACAAAGATAGAAAACGAGAGAGAGAGAGAGAGAGAGGGAGAGAGAGAGAGAGAGAGAGAGAGAGAGAGAGAGAGAGAGAGAGAGAGAGACAGAGAGAGAGAGAGAAAAGAGAGAGAGAGTAAAGGTTTTACATTTACATAGAGAATACGGTACTTGTAATGGGAATAGAATGGGTTATGGTATATATGATACAAGATACAAGATACAAGAGTTTTATTTGTCACGGCATACAGGTATACAGTGAAATGCGGGGGGTCTTGCCTGCAACGATGTGCATAATACAATAGTAATAATATATAATAAGAATCCAACCAAGAGCGACATTGTGAAGTAAACAAGTAGGGCATATCGGTATATGAGTTATTTACAGAGCATGGTAGGACATGCTAGGTCCTGTGGTAGTGCAGTACACTGTTAGCTACGGATGAGGCACTGGGTCTTTATGTGCACTGCTATACAATGCTATATTATACAGTCTCAAGCTCTACTATACTATTCTTAAAGTGACCTTTCCTTCTGTAAAGTGTCCATAAGTGTGAGCGTGTGCAGCATGAGTGTGTGTGTGCTCATGTTAAAGTGGCTGCTAGTGTGTGAGCGTGTACAGTGTGTGTGCTCATGTGTGCTTGTGCGTGGAGAGTTCAGTGTTCAAGGCTCTGATGGCCTGGGGGAAGAAGCTGAGCCGAAGTCTCTCTGTCCTCGTTACTGGTGTTCGCAGGCGTTTGCCTGACCGCAGCAGCATGAACAGGCTGTTGTTGGGGTCATGAGGGTCTTTCATTATCCTGCAGGCTCTGGATTTGCACCTCTTGTTGTATAGGACCTGCAGGCAGGGCCGCCTCAGGGGGTGTGCGAGGAGTGTGGTCGCACAGGGCCTCGCGGGAATTATTATTTTTTATTTTTATTTTTTATTTTTTGCGAGGCCTCCCTTCCCGCGAGACCCTTTTTCATCACAGACCTAAAATCTAGTTTTGCTTATATGCTTATATATTTCACATTAGACATGTTTGTAGAATGTGTGTGACTTGTTCCTGGCTCTGCGGCTCTGCAGCAGACATACTATTGGAGCTCTGGGGCTCTGCAGCAGACATACTATTGGTTTCAACGAAGGGAGGGGTTACATCATGTGTACGCCGGCGTGCGTCAGCTGCGTTTGACTATTTTGCGCGTGCAGCTTTGGCGGTTATGCTTAGTTATGCCAGCCAAGAGGAAGAGGACGGTCATTTGGCAGATGGACTGAAGATGAACGTTGTTGCATGTTAGACAGTTCAGTCAGGCTAGCCATGTCGGCTTAGCTAAAGGCAGGGACAGCTAGTTAGCTTTAGCTACGTTATAATATCGAGTGCTAACGTGTGGTTCAGTCGGAATTAGCCATGATGATGTCGGCTAGTAGCTAGCTTAGCTAAAGGCTAACTAGCGTTAGCTAACCTACAGCATTGTTATGCCAAGATGAAGAGGACGGTCATTCGGCAGATGAACTTCGTCAACTCCACATGGTTGTCTCAATCCTCTTGGACGTTTGGTGAGTTTTTAATGCACTCTATTCTATTCCCGCCGTGGATATATCTCTCTCTCTCTCTCGGGAGCCAAACGGGCCGGCTAGCTGTTGTAGCTAATGTTATATTGAGCCAAAGCGGGCCGGCTAGCAAACGTTATATTGAGCCAACCGGGCCGGCTAGCTGTTGTAGTAGCTAACGGTGTGTGGCCTGGTGTCAGTACCTGGCTACTCTATTTGCAGTTAGCCTATTTAGCTGATGTCGGCCATTGGCTCCTTGCTACTTTGCTTTCTCTGGTATAGACCCTCTTCTCTTTGGATTTAAGTGTTGATCTTTGTCCTTTTGGATCTATGTATATTCATGTTGCCTTTGTGAAGTTATCTTTTCCTTCTGTTTTGTTCTTCCATTAAAAGTTGAATATCCTTTAGCGGCTCATCTTTGCTTATCTCTCTCATACATGCTCTCTCTCTAACACACACACACACACACAGACATGCTCTCTCTCTCTAACACACAAACACACATGCTCTCTCTCTCTCTTTCTAACACACACAGACATGCTCTATATCTCTCTCTAACACACAAAATGACATGCTCTCTCTCTATATATTTCTCTCTCTTTCTAACACACATATACATGCTCTCTCTCTAACACACACACACAAACAGACATGCTCTCTCTCTATCTCTCTCTTTCTAACACACACAGACATGCTCTATCTATCTCTCTCTCTTCAATTCAAATGGGCTTTATTTCACATTCTTGTATTTCTCCCAGTAGGTATGGGAGTTTTGAGTTATTGTCGATGTTTTCAAAGTCTCTTTGGGTGTTTGCAATTTGTGGGAAGTATGTCTTGGTATAGTGGGCAGGTTGTTAAGAAGTGGAGCTCGGTTTCCACCTCATCTTGTGTGCAGTGGGTCTGTCTTCGCTTGGGAGCCATGTCTGCCTATGGCGGCCTTTCTCGATGGCTAGGCTGTGCTCGCTGAGTCTGTACCTAGTCAAGGATCTTCTTAGTATTGGGTCAGTCACAGTGCTCAGGTATTCTGCCACTGTGTACTCTCTGTTTAGGGCCAAATAGCATTTCAATTTGCTCTGGTTTTGGGTTGTTTCTTTCCAATGTGTCTCTCTCTCTCTCTCTCTCTCTGGCCTTGCTCTGGTGGAGGGTCAGGGGCATTGCCGGGTCTGTGCAGCGATAACACTGTATATTGACTGTAGAACGGGAGCTCTCTCTCGCTCTCTCTCGCTCTCTCTCTTGCTATATGTTGACTGTAACATGCCTAGCCTCGGGCAGCGCTATTATTTAAGAATATGTTGACTGTATGAAAAAAAAGATTTTAAAGAGATTTAAATAAAAGAGCGACGTCTATAGCAGTGGAATACGTTTATGTTGTACATGATCTAATGTTAACATGAACCTAAACTAACTTTAAGTTAGTTGTAACGTTAGTTTAGGTTCGTGTTAACGTTAGATAATGTACAAAATAAACGTATTCCGCTGCTATAGACATCACTCTTTTATTTTGAAACCCCCCAGACAGGAAGTCATTGCTCTCGTTATTTGCTTTAGTGTCCACCCGGTTCTGTGTTTGTTGGTTAGCTCCGTTAGCTAGCAGCCTATCAAGACCAGCCATTGGAATACTGTTTTCTAAATTGGGGAGGCTTTTAATTGTCAAGGTAAGAGGATTTTAAGTCATGGTATCCATAAACTTCAATCGGTTCGGATCCTTTGAATGAATGAGAATGTCAACAAACACGGCGTCACGTTGAAATCACTGACTGCGCCCAGGGAGGAGTGGTTAGGCAAAAAATAGTTCAGAGTATAATTTGCTTAGAAAAACGTAATTGTCGAATTCAATTATTTTTTATTTCTCCACGTGGTAAATACACAGGTCACAACATGTTTACAGGAATGTTTTGGAGTTGTATTTGGAGTGTATTTCGTGACTGTAGGGCACTGTAGGGAACGTCAGGGTACAAATCTGACCAACTTCCAGGGATGAAGCTAAGCTACGCTAACGGAGCGGCTGTTCCCTAAGCCTAATGCATGCACAGAGACAAAAAAGTATGTATCTTCTTGTCTAACTATGTTAAATAAGCTAATTTCCCAAAATGTTGGATTTTCCCTTTAACTGTCTCAGGTGGTAGAGGCGCTGCTTCGCCTTTTTTTACGAGTGAGTCTATGTGTGTTGTCCATGTCAGGTCCTCTGAGATGTGGACCCCCAGGTACTTGAAGCTGCTCACCCTGTCCACAATAGCCCTGTTTATCCTCAGTGGTGTGTGTGTCTCCTGCTGTCTCCTCCTAAAATCCACGATCAGCTCCTTGGTTTTACCAATGTTCAGGAGCAGGCTGTTGTCCTGGCACCAGCGTTCCAGTACCTCAACCTCCTCCCTGAAGGCCTTCTCGTCGTTGTCCGAGATCAGCCCCACCACCACTGTATCGTCCGCAAACTTATGGAGTTGGAGCTGAACTTGGCCACACAGTCGTGTGTGTATAGTGAATACAGCAGGGGGCTCAGAACACAGCCCTGGGGGGACCCGATACTCAGGGTGATGGTGTTGGAGGTCTGACCCCCCACCATAACCGCCTGTGGCCTTTCGCTCAGAAAGTCCAGTATCCAGGTGCTCAGAGCGGAGCTCAGACCCAGCTCGATCAGCTTGTCCACCAGTCTGGTGGGGACTATGGTGTTGAACGCTGAGCTGTGTGTGTGTGTGTGTGTGTGTGTGTGTGTGTGTGTGTGTGTGTGTGTGTGTGTGTGTGTGTGTGTGTGTGTGTGTGTGTGTGTGTGCATGTATGCCGGTACATGTGTGACACTATGAACACACTGCAAGCATATGTATGTGCGTGTATCGCATGTATGTGCGTGTAGCGTATGTGTAGTGTGTGTATGTGCATGTATCGTGTATGTGCATGTAGCACGTGTGTATGTACGCATAGCGCGTGTTTGCAGAGAGTAAATGTCAGCGCCTGGGCTGATGAGTCTCAGTGGAACGGTAGCAGGAAATGTCACATTTAATGATACACACATACTTTTCTCCTGCTCTGCTTCTGAAATATGCATCATACCGGTAGCTCTTCCCTCTTAAGACGTGGTTAAAAGCAGCATGCAAGAGTCTGCCCCTGCTCGACAAACCTACTGTACTCTGTTTCAATCACCTGCTCGACTGATCGCTGTGATACGTGTCGCTGGCACGTGTTGAAGAGTGACAGCTGGCGTTGGCAAGCAGGCATACATGGCTCTCGGCAGGGGGGGCGGGGATCAAAAACGACACGGTAGGGAGCCCGGTGTACCTTTGGGGAACCGATCTAAGAGATGTGGGGTGGTTTCCTGGCAACAGGAAGCGGATAGATACAGACAGGCGCCAGACAACCGGGCTGGTGTTCAACAGGCACCGCAGGCAGCTGATAAAGGATTAGGTGGACTTTCATATGCTGATGAATGACATGTTTAAGTTTATCTGGCTGAACCCAGTCATAGTCCAACAGCGATGGACATGCTGTGTGTGGAATGAGAAGACAGACAAGGACTTGTCTTTGATGCACAAACGCTTTATGTGTAATTCCTGGCTCTGTGATTACAGTAAAGTACAGGAAAAATACAATTTCTCAATTTGTCTGTGCATTACCAAGGCAATGGGCAACGGGTATACACTCAGACAGGTTGTTTTTTATATTAATGTTCAGAATAGCTTTCATGCACGAGATGTGCCTTGCTGTTGTTGTGTACAAAATAGTCTTTTTCAACACTTTAATTTCATTACCATGGTAAAGTAAAATTCACTTTATTGACGACTATTTTCACAGACAAGCTCTCTATTTTCAATGTGCCACTTTCAGACCCTATGCAGCTAGCTTGTGTACTAATGTGCACACAGATACACACACACACCATAAACAGACAATCACAACAAAAGCAGCCCCCAATGCGGTCGTGACCTATAAGACCTGTCAATCACGTTAATATTTTAAACTGTTCTAGCCTGAGGGGTGTTTGTATTTTCTGTGAACTTCAGGGGTCTGTATGTTTGTGTGTGTGTGTGTGTCTGTATGTGTGTGCTTTTTGATGGGAGGGTCTTCATTTGGGGGCCTGGGGGGCCCACCATGGACCTATTCACTTCATTGCACAAAGATCCCGCCTTTCAATAATTCACAGGCAAAACCAACACGCAACATCGACACACTTCTATTTAACTTTTCTTTCACTCAAATCTGCCTAATTTACCCATCCTTTTGTTGCCACCCCACCACCCCATGGCACCCCTATACTTTAATAATAGATAAGAGACACCTGTGATTAGGTTAGCGCTCCTGGCCTTCTAGCCGTGCACGGCATGTAAGGGCTGCGTGTGTGTGTGGGTCACAAGCAGATAATAGGGACTCTCTAAGTTATCCGTGTATGAATAACCACTAAACTGCTTACGCAGACATTAAGGAGAAGGGGGAAAATAAACAACAAAAAACAACATTTACAGGTGGAATCCTCAAAGTGAGTATTTAAGAAAATAAGTCCAAAAAACAGGACGACACTCTTTAAAGAGGTATTGTAGAAAAATAAATAAGCCACAAAGGCAACTCCTAAAAACATAGTTTATACTGAAAACATAAAACAATAAACCTCCACCAAGGGAGTTTATGTGCAAGGGACAGTTCCAAAAGAACACAAGAAAACACTACCATAAAGGGCTCAGCCTCTATAAAATAAAGTGTAAAATAAGCCAGTAGCCAAAAACAAGGATGGCTACAAAGAAGGCTAAATGCTGAATAGGGCAGCACTACACTTTAATATAATAAGCCTGACCAAAAGGATAGCCAACACAAGGAAATGAATAAGCAGTTGACACTGCGAGATCCAAACTTAAATAGACTCAGCATTGCCATAGGCACAGCTGCACTGAATCAGGTGCAATCAAGCCCACACACCTGCCGACCCATGAGGCAATTAACCACAGAGACCAGTGATTGACAGCTATCCCTCACAGGAGATGAAATAAAGAAAAAAACATGACAGGACCCCCCCTCTAGGGGTGGCTCCAGACGTACCCTCTGAGACACGTCTCCGAAACTGCTGAACAAGCTCAGGGTCCAAGATGTCCCTGGCCGGAACCCACGTGTGCTCCTCTGGCCCATAACCCTGCCAGTCCACCAGGTACTGTATACCCCTACCAACCCGCCAACTGGACAGGATACGCCGTACAGTATACACAGGTTGGCCATCAACGAATTGAGGAGGAGGTGGAGGTCTCTCTGCAGGAACCAACCTGCTCTTCCGAACCGGCTTAAGACAGGATACGTGAAATGTAGGGTGTACCCTCATCGACGAGGGTAACCGAAGATGCATCGTGACCAGTGTTGTGCTAGTTACTGAAAAATAGTAACTCAGTTACTTTACTAGTTACTTCATTTCAAAGTAACTTCGTTACTGTACTAGTTACTTACACCCAAAAGTAATGAGTTACTGTGAAAAGTAACTATTTAGTTATTAAAAAAAAAAAAACCCGAGTCCCATGCCCCAGATAGTACTCAAAATCGGTTGATCAACTTGACAGTTTCCATTCACATCACCGAACTCTGCTAAGCAATGTGGTCTAGATACAAACACAAATCTGACACAAACAAATGTTGTCCCGAGTCGATATAATAAGAAGTGCGCCGGTTGAAGGAACAGCCTTGATGTCGCCGGAGCGTTTCATTATAACCATTATAATTCAAGGGTACTACGACTATGCGTGCACCTCATGGTACCAAAGCACCTCAAAGGCGCTTAAAACAAAATTACAAACATCACAAAACAAACTGGTCAGACTACTACTTGACCTGAACCCCAGAACCCACCTCACCCCTGCCCACTTTGACAACCTAGGATGGCTTAGAGTAGACGACAGTACTGCAACTTGCAATGGGCCTGGTCTACAAGATACACTATACGACCGGGGTACCCATGTACAGTTTTGCTTGTACAGTTGTACAGTGGTCCCCCCCCCCAACCCCTCCCTACCCAACCCCCCCCCCCCCCCCCCCCCCCCACACAACCCCACCCAACCCCCTCCAATGTACAGTTTTTACGTCAAATGTATATACTCCCTTTTCTGGACTCTTTTTGTATCACAAACAGTACTGTATCAGTACAAATCTGGTATGTCATAAATGTATAGATGTAGCAGTACTGTCTATCTGTATGTCATATGTCCTGATGAACTGAAAATGGGGGACCCTGATGTAAACAAGACAAAAGTCTTTCTCTGGTCTGCATCCCCTTAACAATTGTGTGTATTGAGCTGTACTGTATTGTACCCATTCTGCAATCTGTTAATAAAGTTTTCAATCAATCAATCAATCAATGTCAAAATACTTCCCAAAGGTCAGTGAATACCACAACCACTACACCAGAGGAAGCTCAACAAATCATGTAAAACCCAGATTCGGCTCAAACAAGGGACTAAACACGTTTCGCAATTATGCCACAACAATGTGGAACGCCCTACCCAAAGCTAGGGGTAACAGTACTGTATATTTGAATACCGTTTATGTCACAAATGTATCAGTACTAAATACCTATATGTCCCTATGCTATAAATGTCATGTATGTTGTGTATGTCATAAATGTCTATATGAATTGAAAATGGGGGACCCTGATGGAAACAAGACAAACGTCTTTCTCAGGTCTGCATCCCCTTAACAATAGTATGTATTGATCCGTACTGTATTGTACCCATTCTGCAATCTGTTAAATAAAGTTTTCATTCATTCATTCATTCATTCACCATCTTGCAAGTTGCAACGTTGTTTAAGATATCAATCAAAGCATTGCAACGTTAGAATAGTTAGGATATCAATTGTGCATGAAAGGACTATATTTATATTGTTTGATTAGTATTATGAGATTCCCTGGCAGATTTCGTACAGTCAAAATCCGTTGATCAACTTGAGTTTCAGTGAACACATTGCACTCACCAAAGTCTGCGGTGGTCGAGATGTAGCAGTGGAGGTTTCTCTATGACAACACGTGAAACACAAATTCACTCATAATTCATAATTATTATTAATTTACATATACCTATATATATATAAAAAAAATATATATATATATATATATATATATTTTTTTTTTTAATTATTATTATTATTTTTTTTATTATAAATGTTTTCCTCTGTAAAAAAAATGCCAGTGCATTTTTTTTTTTTCAAAAATGGCCAAAATTGACAGCTCTGAGCAGGCCTGCACTGCAGTATTGCCTGCAGTAATTATTCGTGAAGAAAACTTCACAGGTGTGACCCATTGTTAAATAAATAATAAATAACAGCGAATCAAAATTCAAAAGGCTATTAACTTCATCTAAGAACGGTCTGTGCAGTTAAACTCTTGCCATTGAATGGAGGCTTGATTGATTGACAGCCCTTGACATCCAATACACAGAGGTTGAATATGATTGGCAGCCTTGCAAATCCAATCAGAGATTTCTGCATTGCAAAGTCAAACTGGGTCCAGCTGCATGTGAGGAGGATAGGTTTAGCTCGGGCCAATCTCAAGTTTCTCAAGTTTCTTTATTAGTTGTCATACAGAAGTACAGAATACTTTTATACAAAATGTAACATAAAGAAGCATTTTGTATAAAAGTATTCTGTACTTCTGTATGACAACTAATAAAGAAACTTGAGAAACTTGAGATTGGCCCGAGCTAAACCTATCCTCCTCACATGCAGCTGGACCCATTTTGACTATGTGAAAGTTGAGACTATGAGAAAGTTGTTGTTTAGTAGTTAGTAAGCTGTACAGCTATAACAAGTCAGGCTAAATTAAACTTTGCGCCAACATTAGGACCGAAGTATAAACCAGCAACTGAGCAACATGAAGAAGTGGATTTATGCATCTGGATCAGAAAAAACGTTGTTGATGAAAAAGTAAGTAGGCTACAGTGCTTGTATGCTAACAGTAGCTATAGGCAGCTTAGCCTACATCACAATGATAATCACCAAGCTAACTTACTGTACACACTGTAGGGCTGGGCAATTAATCGAAACAGAATCGCGATATCGATTCATAGAACTATGCAATCTCATTTCTAAGTTATGACTATTTTCTTTTATTAAAAAAAAATGTTTTTTTTTTTTTTTTTTTTTTTTATTATTATTTTATCTGGGTTGAACATGATTTGTGGAACTCCCTCTGGTGTTGTGGTCGTGGTATTCGCTGACCTTTGGGAAGTATTTCGACATGCACATGGGTATCTTAGTGGTGTAGTGTATCTTGTAGACCAGGCCCATTGCAAGTTGCTGTACTCTGTCGTCTACTCTAAGCCATCCTAGGTTGTCAAAGTGGACAGGGGTGAGGTGGGTTTTAGGAGTAAGGTCAAGCAGTAGTCTGACCAGTTTGTTTTGTGATGTTTGTAATCTTGTTTTTAGTGCCTTTGAGGTGCTTTGGTACCATGAGGTGCAAGCATAGTCGTAGTACCCTTGAATGAGTGCTCCTGTTAGAGTCTTCAAGGTATTCTTGTTTACCAGAGAGGAGATCCGGTACAGGAATCTAGTTCGTTGGTTGACTTAGTTTTATTACATTGGATCCCATTTTGTCACAGGAAAGATTTGCCTCTATAGGATGGAACCCAGGTAGGTAATTTCATCTTTCCTTTTAAGATAAGATAAGATATTCCTTTATTGATCCCCTTGGGGAAATTCAGGCATCATAGCAGCATGGGGGAAGGGGGGGGGGGTACAGGTAGTGAAAACAACACAAGCAGTGTAAACAAATAGGTCAATATAATTTACTATCTAACTAACTGAAATATACATTATTCATTATTCACAGTATCACAGTATCCACATAAGGTGCAGTATGCATAAGGTAGTGTTATTGTCCTACTTGGGTTCCTATTAGTTCTAGGTCGATGTCTGGCAGCAGTCGCTGTCCACTGTTGTGGAGCCTGATGGCCACTGGTATGAAGGACTGTCCGAGGCGGTTAGTTGAGTGTCGGGGGGGTATGAGTCTGTGGCTTCCTTGTCACCTTCACCTAATATGTTTTGATCTGGTCAGGTGCGCTGTCACCTAAAATGTTTTGATCTGATCAGGTGCGCTGTCACCTAATATGATTTCATCTGGTCAGGTGCGCTGTCACCTAATATGTTTTCATCTGGTCAGGTCCGCTGTCACCTAATGTTAATATGTTTTCATCTGTGTCCACTGACCACTGACACACAGTGGGGGATGTTTTAAAAATATTATTTAATATATAATATAATATAATAATTTGTGCTTCACCTAAAAATTTGGTCAGCAGCCTCCACTGAGATGTAGTAACGTTACGTTAGTCCAGTTGACTCCAGCAGCGCCTCAAACATGTTCTTTATCTCGTTTCCATGTTGTATATTAATTATCTCTCCAAGTAGTTGCTAAATGGTTTGTTAGTATGTTACTGCGTTCTTTTTATGTAGATTCATAGCGAGCGTTTGTTTTGTTTACAATAGAGAGGGTCTATTTCTTTCCGTAGCCGCATTTCTGGTTTGCGCATTTCTGATTGGCCAGTGGCCAGACTCGCCTCGTATCATTCTACGCAGCCAGGCAGACAGGATATGAGGATAATAATAATAATAATAATAATAATAATCACTACCGCTCGCTATCAATCTACGC
Source organism: Notolepis coatsorum (assembly GCF_963971535.1). NCBI lineage: Eukaryota > Metazoa > Chordata > Actinopteri > Aulopiformes > Paralepididae > Notolepis > Notolepis coatsorum. The sequence goes on from NC_140171.1 coordinate 63,379,752, forward strand.
CGTATATAACGCAAATAACGCAGTGACGAACCATTCAGTAACGTAAGTAGCGTTACTGAATTTCAAAAGTAATGCGTTAGAGTACTAGTTGCGGCAAAAAGTAACTTCGTTTCTGTAACGCGTTACTTTGTAACGCGTTAGTCCCAACACTGATCGTGACCGGGTTTATCTTGTGAAGAATAGTGAAAGGGCCCACAAAACGGAGAGCGAGTTTGCGCGACTCAACCTGTAATGGAAGGTTGCGTGTGGAAAGCCACACTTGTTGGCCCACACAGTAGGAAGGCGCAGGGTGACGGCCGCAGCATGCACAAGAGCCGAAAGCACCCCTTCCATGTTGCCCGAGACCGACGGATAAACGCCTCGGCAGATGGCATCCCCATGTCCCTCTCCTGTTCAGGAATCAGTGGAGGCTGATACCCAAACTGAACCTCGAATGGGGAGAGACCAGTGGATGCATTGCACAATGAATTATGTGCATATTCTGCCCATGCCAGTTGGTGACTCCAAGTGGTCGGATTGGAAGAGGCCAAGCAGCGAAGCGTACCCTCCATAGATTGGTTGGTGCGCTCTGTTTGCCCATTGGTCTCTGGGTGGAACCTTGATGACAGGCTAACACAGAATGTAGGGATGCCCCGATCGATTGGCCAGCGATCGGTATCGGCCGATATTCAGTATAAATATGAGATTGGTGAATTCCGATAATGCTTTATTTTCGCCGATCGTGAAAACCGATCGATGACAAGGAAAACATGATCCAATTATCAGCGGAGTTCTCACTCGCTCTTCTCTCACAGCCACACAGCTGCTGCTGCACGTCTTGCCCCTCCTCCTCCTCCTCCTCCTCCTCCTCCTCCTCCTCCTCCTCCTCCTCCTCCTCCTCCTCCTCCTCCCAGACCCGTGTCATGTTGTCAACAAACCCTTCGGCAAGATTTGAGAGCATGAGCACCGCATAGCTCCTCTTTCAACACAACAAGCATTAAACAAAATGGCCCAGTCATCTATTCACTTTTGTTTAATACATGAGGCGTTGTCCAATGTTATCTAGCTACTGATAGCTCCTGATATCAACGTGACAGTTTGGCATTCGTTTTCGCAAGTGCTGGCTAGCGTTGGCTAACTAGCTATCGCTTGTGAGCTAACGTTAGCTACCGATCTAACGTTACTGTTTAAACAAAACTACACAGTCAACTATTAACTTTAGTTTAATACATGAGGCGTTGTCTAACGGGCTAGCTGCTGATATCAACAAATGTGCATTTCAGTTTAAGAATGATAGGGATGCGCCAGCATGAGACCTCTGTTAGATAGGTAGCTCATGTTAGCTCACGTTAGCTCACGTTAAACGAAATGCCCCCGTAAACTAAATAGTTCACTTTATTTAATACATGATGCATTGTCTAACGTCATCTAGCCGGCTAGCAGTAGCTACAGATAGCTCCTGATATCAATGTCTTATAACATAATTGACATAATTCGTTAAACGAATAAAACGATCGGTATCGGCCGATATGGCTCATAGACGATCGGTGATCGGTATCGGTGGCAAAAAACGTGATCGGGGCATCCCTAACAGAATGCCTTCCAAAACTGTGCAATAAACTGGGGTCCACGGTCCGACACCACGTCCTGACAGATGCCATGAATTCGGAAGACATGGTCAACCACCAGTTGGGCGGTCTCCTGAGCAGATGGCAGCTTGACCAGCGGAATGAAGTGAGCTGCTTTGGAGAACCTATCCACCACTACCATGATGACGCTGTGACCATCAGAAGGAGGCAGACCAGTCACAAAATCCATGGCAATGTGGCTCCACGGATGACTAGGGATGGTCAAAGGACGAAGCAGCCATGGTGGTGACTGTTGAGACACTTTGTTCCGTGCACAAATGGGACAGGCTGCCACAAATTCCCGAATGTCCTTCATCATACCAGGCCACCAGAACATTCTGGCCAAGAAGTCACGAGTTCTGTGCACTCTGGGATGTCCTGTCAGCCGAGAGGAGTTGCCCCACTTCAACACCCGGGAACGAATGCTGTTTGGCACAAATAACCGACTCGGGGGAACCCCACCCGGATCTGGTTCCAAACGTTGTGCCCTCCGCACAGCAGAGTCAATGCTCCATATCACAGGAGCTAGGATCTGTCCTGTAGGAACAATGGGCTCAGGAGGATGGTCCTCTTCTGACCCATCATATAACCGGGAAAGAGCATCCGGCTTGATATTTTTTAGAGCCGGGACGGTACGTCAGGAGGAAATTAAACCGAGAGAAAAACAGTGACCAGCGAGCCTGGATATATTCCACATTTTTATGGTCTGTCCAGACCTTAAATGGGTGTTCAGCTCCCTCCAGCCAATGGCGCCACTCCTCCAATGCCAACTTGACCGCTAACAGCTCTCTGTCCCCAACGTCATATTTTCTTTCAGCCGGCGAGAGCCCATGTGAATAATACACACATGGGTGTACTTTACTGTCGGACGATGAATGTTGGCACAGTATAGCTCCGACTCCAAGCTCAGAAGCATCCACCTCCACGATAAATGGCAGTGACGGGTTAGGAGTAATGAGGATAGGCTCAGAACTGAACCTTCTCCTAAGCTCAACGAACGCCACCTCAGCCTTGGGAGTCCACTGGAAATGGGAAGGTTCTGTCTTCCTGGTGAGTGCTGTGATAGGTGCTACCACTGAACTGAAATTATGAATAAAACGGAGGTAGAAATGAGCAAATCCCAGGAATCGTTGTACCTGCTTGACCGAGACAGGTTTAGGCCAGTCCATCACTGCTGACACTTTTTGGGGTCCATTTGAATCATCCCATCAGACACAATGAATCCCAGAAAGGACACAGAGCTAACGTGGAAGGCACACTTCTCAGCCTTCACGAATAACCGTGCATCCAAAAAGCTCTTCAAGACCTGCCTGACATGTTTGACATGGAAAAGGATTCAGAGAATATCAAAATGTCGTCTAAGTAGACGCAAACAAACTTCTCCAACATCTCCCTGAGCACGTTATTAATTAATGCTTGGAAAACTGAAGGGGCATTAGTAAGACCGAATGGCATCACCAGGTATTCGTAGTGACCATTATGAGTGTTGAAGGCAGTCTTCCACTCGTCCCCTTGATGTTGCACACCAAATTGTAGGCATTACGGAGATCGAGTTTGGTAAAGATGGACGCCCCCTGGAGGCGTTCGAACGCAGAGTTCATCAGGGGAAGGGGATAGCGATTCTTTACCGTATAATCCAGCACCTGCAGGTGAAGTGGAAGGTCTGATAAAACCGGTAGCCAGAGCCTCCTTGATGTAAGTGTTCATGGCTGCACTTGAGTACAAGGAACCACAAGGAGGAATAGAGCCTGGCTGCAGTTTGATGGCGCAATCATAAGGTCGGTGTGGTGGTAGGATGGTGACCTGTTGTTTGCTGAACACCTCACTGAGGTCAGCATAGACAGTGGGGATGCCCTCTGGTAATGCGTGTGACTCCACACTCATGATGTTAGTGCTCTCCATGAGGGGATCCGTTGCACAAGTAAGTGTGGAGAACTCCTCACACAGAGAGTCTAAACTGTCCTCTGCTGGAGCCTCCTCACAGAGGGAGTCCCAATCAAACTGAGAATCCCATTCCAAACTCTCTTCCGGATCGACAGATGGTTGGGGGTGCAATGGTTGAAATGGTGGGTTCTGGAAAACAACAAATCATCCACCACTTCATCAGAATCACTATCATTCTCACTACACTGCTTGTAAACCGTGGGTAACAGAGGAATTTGGATACAACGATGAAGACACTGCGGACCCCACTGTATGACAGTGTTCCTCTCATTGCCCAAATTGATCTGTGGCGTATGTTTACTAAGCCACGAATGACCCAGCACAATGGGATAAGTGGGTGAATCGACCAAAAATAATCGAATGTGCTCAAAATGGTTTCTATAAGCAACTGGCATAGATAAGAAATTGGTTATTGTGGTGACACTGCCTGTACCTAATGGGGGTCTGTCAAGTGCCGTGACACTACAGGGCTAAAGGAGGGAATGTACAGGTATTTTAGAGTCCCCAGGTCATCTGGAATCGATAAAGCTGTCTACAGCCCCTGAGTCTAAAAAGGCATCAACCTCAACAGACTGCCTGTTCCAGCCTAAAACCACGGGCAGAAAGGTTCGAAAGGGAGTGGCATGATGTCTCGCTAGTGTCTTTCGGCCCACTAGTGAGACTGACCGTTTGCCTTCAGTTTAGGACACTCCACCCTCGTGTGGCCCTTTTCCCTGCAGTACCGGCACCAGTCCACAGGAGAACCAGTCTCTCTGGAGTCATGCACAGACATGCTATCCAGCTGCATAGGTTCAGATGAACTGTCTACTGAAGGGTGCGGGGGAACTTCCTCCAGCGAGGGCACAAGTATATTGGTCCCGCCTCGGACGCTCACATTATCTGATCCGGTTATCGACGTGTATGGTGGTAGTGACCAATGTGTCAAAACTGTCTGGAGATCCCACAACTGCCTATGCATCTTTAACCTGATCAGATAACACGTTGGTGAACAAAGTAATGAGTGGTCTCTCTGGTCAGCCTGTAGCCAGTGTTCTGAAAGCAATGGAAAACTCAGCTACACTACTGGTGCCCTGGCGCCAGTGGAGGTTTCTCTATGACAACACGTGAAACACAAATTCACTCATAATTCATAATTATTATTAATTTACATATACCTATATTAAAAAAAAAATATATATATATATATATATATATATATATATATATATATATATATATATTTTTTTTTTAATTATTATTATTATTATTTTTTTATTATAAATGTTTTCCTCTGTAAAAAAAATGCCAGTGAATTATTCTTTCTTCAAAAATGGCCAAAATGTACAGCTCTGAGCAGGCCTGCACTGCAGTATTGCCTGCAGTAATTATTCGTGAAGAAAACTTCACAGGTGTGACCCATTGTTAAATAAATAATAAATAACAGCTCATCAAAATAGGCTATTAACTTCATCTAAGCACGGTCTGTGCAGTTAAACTCTTGCCATTGAATGGAGGATTGATTGATTGACAGCCCTTGACATCCAATACACGGAGGTTGAATATGATTGGCAGCCTTGCAAATCCAATCAGAGATTGCTGCATTGCAAAGTCAAAATGGGTCCAGCTGCATGTCCGGAGGATAGGTTTAGCTCGGGCCAATCTCAAGTTTCTCAAGTTTCTTTATTAGTTGTCATACAGAAGTACAGAATACTTTTATACAAAATGTAACATAAAGAAGCATTTGGTATGAAGGACTGTCCGAGGCGGTTAGTTGAGTGTCGGGGGGGGTATGAGTCTGTGGCTTCCTTGTCACCTTCACCTAATATGTTTTGATCTGGTCAGGTGCGCTGTCACCTAAAATGTTTTGATCTGATCAGGTGCGCTGTCACCTAATATGTTTTGTTCTGGTCAGGTGCGCTGTCACCTAATATGATTTCATCTGGTCAGGTGCGCTGTCACCTAATATGTTTTCATCTGGTCAGGTCCGCTGTCACCTAATGTTAATATGTTTTCATCTGTGTCCACTGACCACTGACACACAGTGGGGGATGTTTTAAAAATATTATTTAATATATAATATAATATAATAATTTGTGCTTCACCTAAAAATTTGGTCAGCAGCCTCCACTGCCTGGCGCATGCGTGTCAGTCTCAGGGCGACCTCTTTATCATAGAGTGCATGATCAAAAACTATCTCCATTTCATTCATGAGTTTCTGTGAGTCATTTAAGACTGGAGCCTGAGCCTGTATGAGTGGAACAGCCCAATCGAGGGCGGGTCCCTCCAACAGAGATAGGATTAGAGCAACATGTGAATCCTCAGACTGAAAACGAGAAGGCTGGGCTCTGTACACTATCTGGCATTGTGGGGGCGACAGTGGCTCAGGAGGTAGAGCAGTCGTCTGGCAATCCGGAGGTTCCCAGTTTGATTCCCGCTCCTCCCGGGCAGCATGTCGATGTGTCCTTGAACAAGACACTTAACCCCTAATTGCTCCCGATGAGCAGGTTGGCACCTTGCATGGTTGCCTCCACCGTCGGTGTGTGAATGTGTGAGTGAATGGGTCAAATGTGAGTAACAAATTGTAAAACGCTTTGGATAAAAGCGCTATATAAAAAAGCAGCCATTTACCAGCCATTGTGCTAGAAAACCTCGGCATTTACCAGACTCCCCGCTAAAGCGTGAGGGGAGCTGCACTTTAGCCTCACGAGGAAATGGCTGGGGTACTGTGTGTTGTGCTTGAGGGACGTTAGGAGATATTTTGGAAGGGACAGAGACTTGTGCATTGGCTATGCAAAAACCATGACACGGCATACCATTTAGGAAGCTGTAAGACTTCCTGGGAGCAGGGGAGGGGGCGGGGCTTGGTATCAGCAATGACAGTTATATTGGAATTTCTCAAATCTGTCTGGGATAGCTTGTGAAATGTGTGAATATGCTAAAACGTTGTGTTTCTTTTTTTGTGTATTTTCTGTTTCAGGGTGTGTGTGTGTGTGTGTGTGTGTGTGTGTGTGTGTGTGTGTGTGTGTGTGTGTGTGTGTGTGTGTGTGTGTGTGTGTGTGTGTGTGTGTGTGTGTGTGTGTGTGTGTGTCACAGTGTGTGTGTGTCACAGTGTGTGTGTGTCACAGTGTGTGTGTGTGTGTGTGTGTGTGTGTGTGTGTGTGTGTGTGTGTGTGTGTGTGTGTGTGTGTGTGTGTGTGTGTGTGTGTGTGTGTGTGTGTGTGTGTGTGTGTGTGTGTGTGTGTGTGAACATGCATGCGTTCTGGTCCCTTGATTGAACAGCTGTCAATGATGGCAGAGTGTGTGTAGCAACCAGATGGGGAACACAGGGGTCAATAGCACTGACACATCACCACCAGATGAGCTGCTTATAAGATCTATAACACACACACACACACACACACACACACACACACACACACACACACACACACATTCACACATACACTTTCACACACACACAAACACACACACACACACACACACACACACACACACACACACACACACACACACACACACACACACACACACACACACACACACACACACACACACACACACAAACCGTTGACACGCTGTTCCCCCAATGAGTATTATAACTCACCCCCACTGGTGTGTTGTGTGTGTGTGTGTGTGTGTGTGTGTGTGTGTGTGTGTGTGTGTGTGTGTGTGTGTGTGTGTGTGTGTGTGTGTGTGTGTGTGTGTGTGTGTGTGTGTGTGTGTGTGTGTGTGTGTGTGTGTGTGTGTGTGTACAGATGGAGGCAAAGCAGGGAAAACAAGTTACATTACTGGCAGTGAGCAGGTTTTGATGATGACATTGTGGTGTCAAAGCAAGCCGTTGGTCCTACTGTAATATACTGTGTTCAAATATATCATCGCTGTCAGATGAAAAACATTGATCTCCAGTTGTGGTCATTTTTATTATTATTATAAAAAAATTGGATCATGTGAGCCAGTTTCATGACGTTATACTGTAGGTCGGACCTATGAGACACATTGAAAACCCATCATAAGACTTTAAAAATACATGGATGTCAATCTGAAAAAAACTTTTTCTGAATACCTAAGACTGGTTTTCATCAGACAGCAACAATATGCTTCTTCTATTGACAGATAGGATGCTGCCAAATCCATTCTGACCTTTACCTGTGGAACAGCAAAGTAAAACGAAATACTTGTGTAAGAATAAGGTTGCAATAATATTACATTACATTTTGTCATTTGGTTGACGCTTTTATCCAAATCGACTTACAAGTTTTGTACAACAAGTCAGCATGGGTGCAACTCTATCAGCTGAGTAACAATGTTCATCAAAGTGTTGAGTGCTACAGTGTAGGTTAGTATATTAGAAGTGCATTCGATATTTTATTATAATATTTTTTTTCATTTCAGATATTGATTGAAAAAGTTTGTCTTTAGTCGACGGCGAAAGATTGGACGGGTTTCGGCTGTCCTAACTGTGGTGGGAAGTTCGTTCCACCATTGTGGGGCAAGGACCGAGAATAGGCGGCTTCTCTTTGATGACCCTCCTGGAGCTCAGAGAGGAGTAGGTCTGAGCCAGCCAGAGGATGCAGAGCGTAGGGGTCTTGAGGGTGTGTAGTTAGAGACCATTGACCAGAGGTAGGCGGGAGCCGTTCCCTTCGCCACACCAGGTCGAGGGCCTTGAAGCGGGCAATGGGGAGCCAGTGCAGGTCCCTAAGAAGTGGGGTGACATGGGCTGACTTCGGTAGGTTTGAGATCAGGCAGGCCGCTGCGTTCTGAATTAGTTAAAGAGGCTTGGTGGCATTGGCCAGAAGGCCAGCAAGCAGTGCGTTGCAGTAGTCGAGGCGGGAGATGGCTGTTGATTGGACGAGGAGTTGGGTGGCTTCTTTTGTCAGGAAGGGGCGGAGCCTTCCAACGTTGCTCAGTAGGAATCTGCAGGTTCTGGTTGTCTCTGCGATGTTCAACTGGTCATCAAGGACAAAACCAAGGTTCTTGGCGGTCGGGGATGCGGCCACAGCTACATTCTCGACTGTGATGGAAAGGTCGGTCAGGGGGGAGGATTTGGCCGGCAGGTGAAGGAATTCTGTTTTGCTTAGGTTCAGTTTGAGGTTGTTGGTCATCATTCAGGCAGAGATGTCGGACAGACAGGCCGAGATCCGATCAGAGATGTGGATATCTGAGGGAGGTAAGGAGAGGAAGAGTTGAGTATTTTGGCATAGCAATTATACAAGAAGGCATGAGACGTGATAATGTTAACCAGAGATTTAGTGTAGAGGGAAAAGAGAAGGGGTCCAAGGACCGAGCCCTGGGGGACCATGACACATCTGAGGTATGATGTCAGCCATGTCAGCGCAGAGCCAGCCACTCCCATTCCTGCGAGAGACGCGAGGAGGATCTGGTGGTTGACTGTGTCTAAGGCTGCAGACAGGACTAGGAGAATCAGGACAGAGGAGAGGCCTTTTGCTTTTGCTAAGTGAAGTACCTCTGTGACCGCAATGAGGCATTTAATATACACACATAATAAGGCATTTAACTCATTGACCGCCGGGGATTAGACGGGCCCCGTTCTAGCACTGCCACGCTTTAAAACATAGGAGTGCGTCACCTTGTTTGTAGAGCTATAACTATATTCTATATTATAGCTATGGATACAATACTATGGCCCATTTGACATCATCTATTGTTCAATATGTGAAAAATAATAAATTTCTTCATCCATACATACCCGTGTTATACCATGGTAAATATAAGTATAGTTATAACGTGGTCTGGGGTAATTCCTGAAAGGCTGAGTAATAGCCTACCTACCCTGATCTCACCTGGTCGGGGACTGACCTTTAGATTAATCTGTCTAGTTTAGTTAGGATGTCTATTTTCCCCCATGTCTGCTTTTTTGCAGCACCACAAACATAGGAACTCTCTAACTCCTCCCCCCCCCTCCCTCCCCCATCTCTCTGAGTGCCTGTCTCCTAGTGCTGACTAGAGTGATGGATGCATCGGGGTCTTGGCCAAGATTGCAGTGACTGCTCTACATGCACCACCGAGGCCATGGATCAGCTACTTACTGTGGTCTGTCCGTGGTCTTGTCAACTGGTCCGTGGACGCGGTTTAATTGCTGGGTTAAGTACTTCTATTCTATTCACATAATATGCTTACTTCATATATCTACTCTATTCACATATATGCTCACCACTTGTATCTATTGCTATGTCCGCCCACTACAATCACGCGAGCTGTCTAACGCCTGTCCCGTCTCCCTGTCTCCCTGTGAGTTGCTGTCCTGGAGTGCTGACCGGAGTGTCGGACGTCCCATGATGAATGCCGGGAGGATGCGACCCTCTCTGCGTGCCCTCCTGTTTCCCTGTCTCCGGCGGTCTCGTAGTGGTGACCGGAGTGCTGGACGTCCCGCGATGATGTCGGGGAGGTTGTGACCCTCTCTGCGCCGCCCCCTATCTCCCTGTCTCTGGCTGTCTCGGAGCAATGACCGGAGTGTTGAATGTCCCGTGATTAAGACGGGGAGGACGCGACCCTCTTTGCGCTGCCCCTGTGCCTCAAATAGATTTGCTATCAGCTCTATCTTTAATCTTTCAAAATGTTCAGTTGCTATCGCTATCAGCTCTATCTTTAATCTTTCAAAATGTTCAGTTGCTATTGCATGCACTCATCTGTGTTTCACTACACACTTGAGTGCATGCTTACCAACTGTTAGTCTGCAACACTACTATCACCGACATCTAAGAAGGGAGATCCCCCCTTGAATGGCCCTTCTAAGGTTTCTATCCTCCACACTGCCTGTGGAGCATTTTTCCCTATCGTTAGGTTTTAGTGAGTTTTTCCTTACCTTCGCGTGGGGTATGTCTGGGAGTGCTTACATTCTTTCATTTATTTGCAATTATTTTAAATTTGTTGGACCTTATGGTGTTCTTGTTCTGTTCTTGACTTATTGTTATGTTTCTTCTTGACTTGTTTAAAGAAGACGTGTACGGCCAATGGGGACATTAACGTGTGTTGTCGGGCCTTACAAATAAATTTGATTTGATATGTCAATTTGTCTAAACGTTGCAGTTTCTTGCCTGTACATGCTATTATTCCCAAATAAAATCTATATCATAGGTATTATGTTTTATTGATGCTTTGATCGTCACCAACGGCATACGTTGTGGAGTAACGCTACACAGACATGTTGTGATCGGGGTGAAGACATGGTTTTTCATTTCAAACCTTTATTTATACTCGTGAAAGCACTGAGGTTTCCCTCATTTACAGTGATGATGAGTTAACAAAGAACACAAATATCATAACAGTTATTAATTACAATGAATTACAATTACTACAATGATAGATTAAAAACAATTACATGATTCAGTACATAGGTCAAGTGCAATGCCTTTAAACTCCATGAATAACGGGAATGCTCCGAGCTTTAGAGTCTGTTGTAGGGTATTCCATGTGTATGGAGCATCGTAGGAGAAGGCAGACTTTCCAAGTTCAGACCGAACTTGAGGCACCCTAAGCACAAGCCGATCATTCGAACGAGTTTGGTAGGTGACAGCACTCCAGACCAACAAAGATGTAATATAAGGTGGAAGTTTGCCAATAATTGCTTTGTAGATAAAAAGATACCCATGATAACTATGTCGCAACGAGAGAGATGACCAGCCTGGTTGGATCAACGCATGATTGATATCATATAGCCCTTACCTTCACCTTGTTATAACCGCTCCATTCGCCCGACAAAGAAAAGTGAGCCCGGTGACATTTGACCATTGCACAGGCCAAGATACAAGGTTACAAAGGGTGCTCGATACCGCCGTCTAGCTGGATGCGGCCGGTATTGCAATTTGGCGATCTCAAACTCATTCCCTATGGTAACACAGAGGTCCCCGGATGAATAATGAATACAAATATTGAAAGAAAGGAAAAACGATCAAATAACGTATATATAAACGTTGTTGGCGGGGAATGAGTTAATATACACATATACGCATTTAGATACATTTTAATTAGTGATAGATAGATAGACAGATTTCCCTAGCCAATAGGGAATCCCTGGGGAAAATTCTTCCCAGATCCCCTAAAAGGGCGATCAAGCAAAATTATGGCCTTTCGATATGATGGTTGGGTGGGGGGGCGTTTGATCTAGGGTGACACAAAAGCATAATTAAACAAGCAACATGTAAATGGCAAAGCCAGGATATTTAGAATAACTTATAATCGTTGCACTGACAATATACTTACCTGTTCGTACTGCACAGATACAAAAAAAAATGTATATAAAAAAAAACGATTACATTTTTATTAAATTCTTTTTATTATTATTATTTTTGCCAAGCCAGTGTTTCTAGTTGCGGCGGCGCGATAGTTAGATAACCTAGGTGGGTGGGGAAAAACCAGGATTTCACTGTCTGTGACAGAGTTGGAGAACTATCTCTCTGACTCTCTCCCTCTCGCGGCTCACACACACACACACATGGAGCCAGGGGTGTAGCTCCAGACTGTGGGCCCCATGAAAGAATGTATTTGTAGGCCCCCAATGAATGTGAGCGTGCGGAAGCGCGCGAGCGGAATTTTTTTTTGCCATTTTTTTATTGATGAAAACGCATAATATGGTTTTTACCTATACATTCGGATCAGCAGTTCAGCACCTGCACTGTTGGTGGGTGAGCCTAGTAAAGGATGTCGCATTGCGTTCATCTTCAATGAATGGACCAATGCAATAGTCTACCAAAGCCCCCCCTCTCTCTCTATATATCTCACACACACACACACACACACACACACACACACACACACACACACACACACACACACACACACACACACACACACACACACACACACACACACACACACACACACACACACACACACTTCAGAAACAAACATAGTATCAATGAGAGCATCAATAATACACCTGAGTGATGTCTAGTAAAAAAAAAAAAAAAAAATCATCCTAAGCTACCCCCCCCCAGCTACGCCCCTGCATGGAGCCGCGCTGCCGCATGTGATTGGTGGAGGCGGGACCAGGCGATACAACTGATTGACAGCGGAGATGGCAAATGGAATGGCAGATGGCACTCTGCAGAATAATAGCCAGTGAGCCAGGTAGTGAGGGACTCGGGAGAGATCAGAGAGGGAAAGTCAATTAACGTTGATGTCAAGATGGACAGTGGAAGAAAGAGAAAGGGTGGAGCAAAAAAAAAAAAAAAAAAAAAGGCCCTTACAGGAGATGCTGCTAAATCCGGCAACATTTATCAAATGTTTTCTTGCACCAAAGTCAAGGGACCAGCAGGTTAGTCAGTGATACAAATAAACATGGATGTTAGCTAGCTGCAATGCCTCATCATCTCCCCTGTCAAAAGCCCAATGTTAAATCTGCCAAGAAACAAATAAATAATGTAACCCTTGTGTCTGAAAACTAAAGTGTTATACTCTTACCATATTAGGGGACTAAATTGAAAAAAGCCATGAAAAGATTATATGTTGAAATAATTTCCCACTTTCTTTCCCATAAATATTTTATTCAACTTCAGCCCTGATCATAACCAATTTTTTTTTTTTTTTTTTTTTTTTTTTCTTTCAGAGAAATATTTAATTAGCATATTTTTATCATCAGAAGCATGAATAGTCTCTCCACTACAATAAAAAATTAAGATAAATAAATAAACATCTAGACATGATTTTTCAACATTAACAGTAGGCTACCGGGTAGCCGCTAAAACGCGAATCAGTTGACTATCACTTTCTGTAGCTAGCCTAGCACGCTAGTTAACTTTCTCGGCTCATCTGCAGTCAGCCGCCAGAGGCGAAAATGTGTGACAAACGAAAAGGAGATGACGGCAGCTCATCTGCAAAAAAAGTTAGGACCTACAGCAATCGCGAAAATTACATCACCATGGGCTTCACTGAGGGACCAGACAAACGACCTGAGTGTGTGATTTGTGGAGAAAAGTTGGCAAACTCGAGCCTGAAGCCCAGCAAGCTGAAGAGACATCAGGCGTCTAAGCACCCAGAAACCGTTGGGAAGGATCCGGACTTTTTTCGGAGGAAAGAACAGTCTCTCAAGGCAAACAAGCCTGTTGATGTTAGAGTAGCGTGGAGCAGGGGTGGCAGTGATTTACAGAAGGCTACCGAAGCCTCCTTTGAGTGTTCGCTTTTAATTGCAAAAGCAAAGAAACCGCACAATATTGGCGAGCAGCTCATCAAACCAGCCTGCATCAAAATGGTATAGAAACTGTGCGGCCCACAGGTGGCGGATAAACTAAAATCAGTACCACTCTCGAACAATGTAGTGAAAGACCGAATTGATAAGATGTCAAGTGATTGCGAGCAGCAGCTGTCAGAAAAGCTTAGAAAGGGTCCATTTGCCATACAACTTGATGAAACTACAACTGTCGCAGACGAGGCTGTGCTCATCGTTTATGTGCAATATATCGAAAATGAGGATCTGAAGCAGGACATTCTCATGTCAGTCAACCTTACTACCACCACTCGAGGTGAGGATATTTTTACTGCAGTGGATTTCTACTTCATTCAACATAAATGCAAACCGTTCACCATTAGGGCCTGATTTGAGAGGATGAATACAGGATTTGAATATTGGCCAACATTTTTAAATACATATGGTGCAAGATTATATTTGTTGATTGAAGGCACAAGTCAAAGAAGCATAGTGGGTCTAATTATGATGCATATGCCTGTGTATAAGCAGTTTGTTATTAAAATGACAAAATAAAGTATTAAAATGACAAAAAAAAGTATTTATGGTATTTTATTAGGAGGGGGGTCCAGGAATTTCATCAGAGATGTTTGGGGGTCCCTGGGGGAAAAAAGGTTGGGAACCCCTGCTCTAAGCCAAGCTGCACTTTAATATAGGCCTGGGTTGTTTTTATTTCTGTTAGCGCTGCAGATATAACAAAGAGGTCTAGCTGAGTCAATGTTGGCGGTTTTGTTGAACATTTGTACGTCACAGGAGAGAAACCGTGTATTCAAAGAAAGCTATTAAAATAGTCTTTGAATCTAAATATACTTTCTTTGTAAAATGTGTCATAATGTAGCATTTGTGTGTGTAACGTACTGTAAAAAATAAATGTTTTTTCACAGGAAATTCACTATTATTTTACAGATTACTTTTGTTTTTCTACTTTAAGTGTAAATGCCATACAAATATAGTAAATTACCTTTTATCAAAATATTAACCATTAAATAAAGGTTGTAATAAGGGCTGTCAGTTTATCTGTATGTCATATATGTCCTGATGAATTGAAAATGGGGGACCCTGATGTAAACAAGACGAAAGTCTTTCTCTGGTCTGCATCCCCTTAACAATTGTGTGTATTGAGCCGTACTGTATTGTACCCATTCTGCAATCTGTTATTTTCATTCAATCAATTTCATTCAATCAATTTTATGAATGACCGAAAAAACAATGTTACAAAGTAAAGTTGACAGCTGCGTTGTGTTATTGTTACAATGTACAGGGAAATAACATTATGGCGTTGCGAGTGAATCGTGTCGCGATAATATACATGTATTCCATAATATGTAAAGAACAGTTGACAGCTGCGTTGTGTTAACGTTACTTACAATGTACAGGCAAATAACATTATGGCGTTGTGAGTTGTGTTAACGGTACTTACAATGTACAGGCAAATAACATTATGGCATTGCGAGTGAATCGCGTTGCGATAATATACATGTATTCCATAATATGTAAAGTACAGTTGACAGCTGCGTTGTGTTAACGTTACAATGTACAGGGAAATAACATTATGTGGTCCTCGTTTGGATAATATGTAAAGTACAGTTGACAGCTGCGTTGTGTTACGTTGCAATGTACGCGGAAATGCTGCGTTGTGTTGCAATGTACTACATGCATTCCATTTCGGCGTCTGAGCGGGGGGAAAGAAAATGCGCATTTGGAGGGCGTTACCGCGGCCAATCAGGGCAAAATGCGGAAGCGCTCTTGCACTCTTCATCAGTCACTAAATAAAAACTATAGGAACAGTGAGGACAAAAAGGGTGCCTATTATGACCAAAGGCCTGTCTAAACATGTGTTTTTTTCTGAGGGGGCAGTTTGCATGTTTTTTTCTGAGGGGGCAGTTTGCAGGTCCAGGGGAGAGCATTCCAGAGCCTTCGTGCCATCACCTCGAAGGCTCGATCACCCCTTGTTTTGAGCCTGGACCTGGGGACCACCAGGAGGTGCTGATCGGCAGATCTGAGTGAGCGGGTGTTGGTGTAGGGATGGATGAGTTCAGTGATGTAGATAAGGGCCTGACCGTGGAGTGCTCTGAAAGTAAAAGTGAGGACTTGAAGTGAATTCTATAGTGTACTGGGAGCCAGTGCAGGGATGCCAGAATGGGAGTGATGTGACATGATATTTTTGACCTTGTGAGTAGCCTGGCTGCAGAATTTTGGACCATTTGTAGCTTATCTGTGGATGATTTAGTGAGACAGGTGAAAAGTGAGTTGCAGTAGTCAAGCCTAGAGGAAATAAAAGCATGCACGGACAGTTCTAATTCAGAATGAGATATGATGGTGCGTAGTTTTGCAATATTTCTGAGGTGAAAAAAGCAGGTGCGTGTGAGTGTTTTGACATGTTTGTCTAGGTTCATGGCCTGGTCGAAGACAACACCCGGGTTTCTCAGATGGGGGCGTATGTTGTCTTTAAGGGTCCCCAAGTGAGTGGCCACTCTAGCTGCAGTCTTCTCAGCTGCTACGATCAGCAACTCCATGTTTGCAGCATTTAACTGGAGGAAGTTACTCGCCATCCAACTCTCAATGCTGAGCAGGCACTCCTGGAGAAGGCTGAGTTTCTCCAACTTATCAGGTTTAAAAGAGCAAAGTAGCTGTATGTCGTCTGCGTAGCAGTGATATTTAATGCTGGTGAATTTATTGATGAAGAGGCCTAAAGGAAGCATATAAATGGCAAAAAGGAGTGGTCCTAGCACAGATCCCTGTGGTACCCCATCAGATTCAAAAGGACCCACAGCCACCGAGAAGGTTCTCTCCCTTAGGTAAGAGCTAAACTATTTTAGAGCGCTCCCAGAGATGCCCACCCACTCCCTGAGCCTGTCTAAAAGGATGCCGTGGTTGACTGTGTCAGACGCTGCGCTCAGGTCTAACAGGACCAGAACAGAGCATTCGCCAGAGTCAGCGGACATCAAGAGATCATTTGATACTCTGAGAAGAGCAGATTCAGTGGTACTACATGTAGTACCATGTAGTACCATGTAATACCATGTAGTACCATGGAATACCCTGTAGTAACATGTAGTACCTTGTAGTACCATGCAGTACTATGTATTACACTGTAGTACCATATAATACCCTGTAGTACCATGAATACCCTGTAGTAACATGTAATACCCTGTAGTACCATGTAATACCCTGTAGTATCATGAATACCCTGTAGTAACATGTAGTACCCTGTAGTGCCATGTAATACCCTGCAGTAACATGTAGTACCTTGTAGTACCATGCAGTACTATTTAGTAGCCTGTTTTGACATATAATACCCTGTAGTACCATGTAATACCCTGCAGTAACATGTAGTAGGGGAGAACGGGGGACGTTGTCACACAGGTAGGTTGTCACATTCATTATATTTCACCACCAGAGGATCATGTCTCCCATACGTTGGTATTTAAATGTCCAGAATTGTGGTCAGAGTTAACCTACATTGTCATATTTGGAGTGAAAAAGCTGAATTTGAGGTGAGAGGACTTTTTGTGTTTTTCATGTCCATTTGTAAATATTCCTCTCCTCAGTATTTTTCTTCTAGGCTTTTACATAATTGGTTTATAATGAAACAATTATTACCCTTAACAAGTGTGAAGGGATAGCTATAGTTTAGATTGTTGTTAGCTAGCTAACTTTAGATGGCTGTTAGCCTTGATGCTATCAAGACATTCCAGTTGGGGTTGGTTGTCACATTTTATTTTTATTTTTTTTGTGTTACAACTATGAATTGAAAATGGGGGACCCTGATGTAAACAAGACTAACGTCTTTCTCTGGTCTGCATTCCCTTAACAATTGTGTGTATTGAGCCGTACTGTATTGTACCCATTCTGCAATCTGTTAAATAAAGTTTTCATTCATTCTGTGTAGGCTATTATTGTTAGGCCGATTTATTGTGTTCTTATTTTGTTAATAATAATAATAATAATAATAATGATAATAATAATAATAATAATAATAATAATAATAATAATAATAATAATAATAATAATAATAATAATAATAATAATAATAATAATAATAATAATAATAATAATAATAATAATAATAATAATAATAATAATAATAATAATAATAATAATAATAATAATAATAATAATAATAATAATAATAATAATAATAATAATAATAATAATAATAATAATAATAATAATAATAATAATAATAATAATAATAATAATAATAATAATAATAATAATAATAATAATAATAATAATAATAATAATAATAATAATAATAATAATAATAATAATAATAATAATAATAATAATAATAATAATAATAATAATAATAATAGATTGAATTTTAAGAGAGAAGCGCCTTTCTCAGACTCAAGGACACTGTAAAAGGAAAAGGATGGAAAAAAATAAAAATAAGAAATAAAATTGAAAAAAAAATATAATAAAATACATAAAAGATCTGTGTATGGTAACAACAAGAAAATACAAATAAGATAATAGATAAAAAAATAAAAAGGAGGCAAGTTCTGTCCAATTGGATGAAGTGGTTGAAATGAACAAACAAACAAACAACAAAACAAAACAAAACAAAACAAAACAACGGAATCTGTGGCTTAAAAAAAAGTCAGGGGTGGGCTACTTGGGAGCGGGGCCGTGTTGCGTGAAGGCAAGTGAGAACAGGTGGGTTTTTAGCTTGGTTTTGAAGAGGTTGATGGTATCAGAGCCTCGGATGAGGGGGGAGAGGGAGTTCCACAGTCTGGGGGCAGCTGCAGCGAAAGCTCGGTCTCCCAGTGTGGAACGCCTTGTGCGGGGGATGGTGAGGAGGGCGGAGTTGGAGGATCGGAGGCCTCGTGCTGGAGTGTAGGGGTGGAGTAGGTTGGTCAGGTAGGAAGGGGCCAACCCGTGCAGGGATTTGTAGGTGAGGAGAAGGATCTTGTAGGGGATTCGGTAGTTGATGGGGAGCCAGTGGAGTTTTTGCAGGGTGGGGGTGATGTGATGCCAGGGTTTGGTGCGCGTGAGGACCCTCGCAGCAGAGTTTTGGACGTACTGTAAGCGATCCAGAACCTTCTTGGAGGCACCAAGAAGGATTCCGTTACAGTAGTCGAGGCGGGAAGTGATGAAGGCGTGAATGAGTGTTTCCGCTGAGGTGTCGGAGAGTGAGGGGCGGAGGCGGGAGATGGTTCTGAGGTGGAAGAAGGCGGATCTGGTGACAGACTTGACGTGAGGGTGAAATGAGAGGGTGGAGTCCAGTATTACGCCCAGGTTCCTTACCTCTGTGGAGGGGCAGATGGAGTAGCCATCCACGGAGAGAACAAGGTGGTCGATCTTTTGGAGGAGGGCTGGGGAGGCTACAACTATGAGTTCGGTCTTCTTACTATTGAGTTGAAGGAAATTGGTGGTCATCCATGTTTTTATGTCCTGGAGGCAGGCAGTGAGGGAGGGGGGAGGAAGGGGGGCCGAGGGTTTGGTGTGGAGGTAAAGCCTTGTTATATAGGATGGCCTAAAGATGTGTTTCCTGTTTATGTTCATGTTAAGATGCATTCAGTTATGTATTTGTCAATTTGTCAATGCAATTAAACTTTCAAATTTAGTTCTGCCTTCTTGTCTTCTTTTTAAGATTTTCCCATTAACACACATGGTGACAACCAACCCCATAGTGTGTGACAACCAGGGCCGCCTCAGGGGGTGTGCGAGCAGTGCGGTCGCACAGGGCCTCGCGGGAAGGGGGGCCTCGCACATTTTTTTTTTTTTTTTTTTTTTGCGAGGCCCCCCTTCCCGCGAGGCCCTTTTTCATCACAGACCTAAAATCTAGTTTTGCTTATATGCTTATATATTTCACATTAGACACGTTTGTAGAATGTGTCTGACTTGTTCCTGCCTCTGCGGCTCTGCAGACTGCAGTTTTCCGGTTTCTGCGGCTTTGCTGCTCTACAGATTTTAGGATAGTGTTTCCGGGCTCTTCTCCTGTCCGCCGTAATACACCAAATAGAAGAAGAAGAAGAAGAAGACACACGAGGTAGAGGGATGATCTAATTCAGCGCTATTCAGAGGAGCCAGTGGATGTCTTTTCAAAAGCAGCATGGATCAGAAGAAATTACACCGTGGGCCAAGAAAGTCTCCTTCCAACTTTACCATTGGCATGATACTGCGTTATGGTGAGTCAACCTATTATTATATTCCCGCCGTGGACCTATCTCTCTCTCTCTCTCTCTGGAGCCAAACTGGCCGACTAGCTAATAGTACTACTAGTAGCTAACGGTGTGTGCCTGGTGTCAGCACCTGGCTGTATGTAGCCGCATAGCTTGCTTCTGCGTTAGCTAATGGTTAGCGATAGCCTGGTTGAGCTAACTGTTAGCCAGTTAGCTGTTTAGCTTCGACGTTAACTGCCGGCTGCGCTCGGCTGGGAACGTTCGTTTGATGCTATCAGTTAGCCTTGAGTTAGCTGTTAGCTTGTGCTACGACCATTGACATTAGCCGTGAGAATAGCAGGGGGTTCTGGCACTCTGACTACGACATCATCTTTGACAGAAGATGTAGTCGGGCCTGCACCATGACAAGGCTCTGGCAGCAGCTTATTTTTGTCCCGACAGCGAGAGGCCTTTCGTCAACGTGGAGACCTGTGTTACGGCCTTTCGCCCTGCGTTCCTTGGTGCAGGTAAGATTAATGAAAATGTCATGACATTACCCCACTCTCCCTTCCTTCCCCTCCCGAATGTTTTGTTAATAACGATGTTTTTTTCCAGGCAAAACATATGCTACTTCACAACATTTGGAGATACGACATGTGCTGTGTGTGAATGTCTTGGTCGTTTGTGTAGCTTGGGTAGCGTTGGGCCGTTGGCCAAAGCTGTGTGTGGCCTGGTGTCACAGTACCTGGCTAGCCTATTTAGCTGATGTCGGCCATTGGCTCCTTGCTGCTTTGGTTTCTCTGGTATAGACCCTCTTCTCTTTGGATTTAAGTGTTGATCTTTGTCCTTTTGGATCTCTCATACATGCTCTCTCTCTAACACACACACATGCTCTCTCTCTCTCTCTCTCTCTCTCATACATGCTCTCTCTCTAACACACATGCTCTCTCTCTCTTTCTAACACACACAGTCTGCCTATGGCGGCCTTTCTCGATGGCTAGGCTGTGCTCGCTGAGTCTGTATAGTCAAGGATCTTCAGTCACAGTGCTCAGGTATTCTGCCACTGTGTACTCTCTGTTTAGGGCCAAATAGCATTTCAATTTCTTTCCAATGTGTGTGTCTCTCTCTCTCTCTCTCTCTCTCTCTCTCTCTCTCTCTCTCTCTCTCTCTCTCTCTCTCTCTCTCTCTCTCTCTCTCTCTCTCTCTTGGATTTAAGTGTTGATCTTTGTCCTTTTGGATCTCTCATACATGCTCTCTCTCTAACACACACACACATGACAAACACACATGTTCTCTCTCTCTCTCTCTCTTTCTAACACACACAGTCTGCCTATGGCGGCCTTTCTCGATGGCTAGGCTGTGCTCGCTGAGTCTGTATAGTCAAGGATCTTCAGTCACAGTGCTCAGGTATTCTGCCACTGTGTACTCTCTGTTTAGGGCCAAATAGCATTTCAATTTCTTTCCATTGTGTCTCTCTCTCTCTCTCTCTCTCTCTCTCTCTCTCTCTCTCTGTACACTGTATATTGACTGTAGAACGGGAGCTCTCCCTCGCTCTCTCTTTTGCTATATGTTGACTGTATCATGCCCCGCCTCGGGCAGCGCTATTATTTAAGAATATGTTGACTGTATGAAAAAAAGTTTTTTTTTAACCTTTTTTGGGGGGGGGGGGGGGGGGGGGGGGCTCGCATTTCTCCCAGGCGGCCCTGGTGACAACCATCCAGAGTCAGTGTCTTTGATAGGTGATTAACTCTTTGTTACAATACGTTGGAAAATGAGAGGGATACACATTTCAAGCCAACATCTTAAGCTTCAATTTAATGTAGGAATGACTATTGAAAGATGTTTTGATTATGAGCAATTCACACTAGAGTAAAAAGTGTGACAACGTCCCCCGTTCTCCCCTACCATGTAGTATTAGATGGACAAATGTTGTAGTGGGAAAGAGCTTTTTCCAGCTTAGGAGGCTGTCCAAGGTCAAACCTGTTTTATGTCGTAGTGTTTAAAAATAAATTATACATGCTTTTATCAGTGGCGGCTGGTCAATGGGGGCGCTAGAGCGCCGCCCTCCCTGGTTAACCCTGGTTAAAAGAGAGAAGAAGAAGAAATATTTTTTATAGCCCTATAAATAATATAAACATGTTTAAAATGAATAATATTTACTCATTTTAAGTATGTTTGTGTTTCCAATGCACAATATAACGTTAATATATCAAATATAAATAATTGTTTTCATGAACAGGAAGTGACTGTCTGATAGAGAATACGTTCCGTAGCCGCATTTCTCTCGGGCTAGCCGTAGCCGCATTTCTCTCGGGCTAGACGCAATAGCGCTTACAGTGGGCGTGCACGCCGTGCACTGGTTTCATCGCTGTATCCGTCGCAGCCAATCAGTGCGTAACGTGCTGTGCGTTGAAATATGATGTATTATGAAGTAAGCCGGGCGCGTTTTAAAGCGAACTATTATCATCTAAGCAAGCAGTGCCAGTATTTTCCGTAGCCGCATTTCTCGGAGACGCTCTCTGATTGGCCGACGCAGCGACCAGGGGCGGATTTAGGATTTTTTTAACTTCGACACCACAACCTTTAACTTATACCACCACCTTAAAGCGGACAAAAGGCACTAGAGAACACTTAAATTCACACCCTTTAATTAATGAAGCAAACTATAATAATAATAATAATAATAATAATAATAATAATAATAATAATAATAATAATAATAATAATAATAATAATAATAATAATAATAATAATAATAATAATAATAATAATAATAATAATAATAATAATAATAATAATAATAATAATAATAATAATAATAATACACTGTGTTTGTATAGCACCTTTCATACAAGAATTGCAGCTCAAAGTGCTTCACAGCCATACAAAAAGACAGGCATAAAATGAGCACAACATTGGCAGATCAAGAGCAATGCATAAAGTGCAGACATAAAGCATAAAATAGATAGCAGTAAAGTCAGGTTTTCATCGTTGTTTCTTTTATTGGATATTTCCATTCATAAAGACATGCTGGCAGCCTGTGTTATCACTGGGGATGGGTCTGAGATCTCAAAAGTCCAATACCGCCGCCTAACACCTTGCGGCCGCTATTGTATTGGCGCGACCCCGGTCGGTCGCCTCTGGTTTAGCTCTGCGACGATGTACACACTTTTAGCTATTATGTTTGTTTTTTCTACTTTTTTTATTAAAGCAACACTGGCGGGTACGTCATACGACCGCCAGACACTTATGGACCTAAACCCCAGGCTCAAAGAGGAGTTTGGAGACACTTTATGCCTAGAATGGCCAACAGAGATCAAACGGGAGAACGGCAACAAAGAAAAGAACAAAGGAAGCGGCAGGAAGAGGCACAGAGGGAGACGAGGAGGTATCAGACTGAGATTAAAAAGAGCTGCTTACCGCCCAGCAATTCCATCCATCTTTCTGGCGAATGCACGTTCGTTGGAGGGTAGGATGGATGACTTGAGGGCGAGGGTCCGCTTCCAACGGGAGATGAGAGACATCAACATCATGTGTTTCACGGAAACATGGCTCAAGTCAGCGACTCCGGACAACAGCGTCTCTCCCTCGGATGACTTCACCGTATTACGTGGAACATCTTTCAATCCTGTGCCGCCCGTTCCACCTCCCCCGGGAGTTTACAGCGGTCATCATGACCGGCGTATATATTCCCCCACAGGCGAATACTAGCAAAGCGCTGGTGGAACTACATGATCACCTCAATAAACACCAGATCAAGCACCCAGACGCGGCGACGATCGTGGCTGGTGATTTCAACCAGGCGAATCTGAAGAAAGTGATGCCGTCCTTTTTTCAGCACATCGCCTGCTCCACAAGAGGGAGGAACACACTCGACCACTGTTATACCCCGTTCAGAGCCGGCTACAAGGCGGTAGCGGCACCGCCATTGACGGGGTCTACAAGCTCGAGCGATCACGACTCCATCTTGTTATTCCCTGCCTACAAACAAAGATCACGTGACGCCGTCGTGTCACGTGAGACAAAAAATGTGTCTGACGAATCAGAGGCCACGCTCCGGGACGTGCTCGCAGACACGGATTGGAATATGTTTCAAGGAAGCGCCAGTGACGTCAGCGAGCTCGCAGACACCGTGGTGAGCTACATTACAACAATAGCTGATAGTATTGTCCCCACGAAAAAGGTGCAGGTTTTCCCAAACCAGAAACCGTGGGTGGACAGTACTATCAGAGCAGCTCTGAACTCTCGCACCACTGCTTACAACCTGGGCAGAGAGTCAGGAAACATGGAGGAGTATAAGGCTTCAGTCTATACTCTGCGCAAGGCTGTTAAACTTGCTAAGAGGACATATGCTGATAAACTGGAGACACAAATGGCACAAAACGACACAAGAGGCTTATGGCGGGGACTGAAGACAATAACTGACTACAAAGTCAGCGCCCCCTCAATGGGGAGTGACAACGCCTCTCTCGCGGACAAACTCAACTCTTTCTACGCTCGGTTTGGTGTAGACAGTGGCGCTGCTAGCTCTCCGGCTAGTGACGTCACTGGCGCGCCGGCTGTTGTGGAGGGGGGGGGCAACCGCGGGGGGGCGGGGACGCTCTCTCGTTGTCGGAACACAGTGTGAGAAGAGCATTTATGCAGGTGAACACCAGGAAAGCGGCAGGCCCAGATGGTATAACAGGACGTATACTTAAGTCCTGTGCCAACCAGCTAGCCCCGGTGTTCACCGCCATATTTAATCAATCCCTGGCGGAGTCAGTGGTCCCTGCCTGCTTCAAGATGTCTACCATCATCCCTGTACTGAAGAAACCCTCCCCAACATGTCTCAATGACTACAGACCGGTGGCACTCACCTCTGTGGTCATGAAATGTTTCGAGAGGCTGGTCAAGGACCACATTTGTGCCTCCCTCCCCAGTGATATGGACCCTATGCAATTTGCATACAGGACAAACAGGTCCACTGACAACGCGGTCTCCCAGGTACTGCACAGCACCCTCTCTCACCTTGACCGACAGAAGGGGGGCTATGTGAGACTGTTGTTCATTGACTACAGCTCAGCGTTCAACACCATAGTCCCCACCAGACTGGTGGACAAGCTGATCGAGCTGGGTCTGAGCTCCGCCCTGAGCGCCTGGGTACTGGACTTTCTGAGTGAAAGACCCCAGGCGGTCAGGGTGGGGGGTCAGACCTCCAACACCATCACCCTGAGCATCGGGTCCCCCCAGGGCTGTGTTCTGAGCCCCCTGCTGTACTCACTCTACACACACGATTGTGTGGCCAAGTTCAGACCCAACCAGGCACGTTGGAACTATAAAACGGCAGGGGGTGCTGGGGGGTCGCCAGATGATAAAAAAAATAAATACATTTTTTTTTTTTTTTTTTTTTTGGTCAGGCCACTGAACTTAGAAGGAGGTCAGGCCAGTGTTTCTAGTTGCACCAGCGCAATAGTTAGATAACCTAGGTGGGGAACAACCAGGAGATCACTGCAACTCACACAAGTTGGAGAACTATCTCTCTCTCTCTCTCTTGCTCTCACACACACACAAAGGGAGCCGCATGTGATTGGTGGAGGCGGGATCCTTACGAAAAACTGCTAATCATTGACACATGCTAGCCTGTAATAATCCCCCCCAGAAAAATGTACTTTGCATTTGATATATTGCAAATATATGCCATCACACACACTGGCATTTAAAGGGTTAGAATTATAAAATGAATATGTGGTGTTATGATCAGGGCTGAAGTTGAATAAAATATTGTATTTATCAATTACAAAAAACTGAAAATCCATAAAAATCTGTGTTGTTGCTAATCATACATATGCTAGCCTGTTTTTTAACAATAATTTGTGATGCCATCACAAACACTGGCATTTAAAGGGTACAAATAAAAAAAATGCCTGCACCAGAATGCAGGAAATGAAGTCTTTGTAACAAAAAAAATCCTGGTGGGGGACCCCCAGACCCCCTGCTTAAAAAGTGGCCTGACTGGGGCTATATTTCCTGGCCTGAATGATTTCCCCAGTCCGGCCCTGGTTAAAAGCCTCCAATGCTTATTAGTGTGTGTGCGTTTGAACGTTTGCATGTTTCAACCATACATTTCCATTAACATTTTTTTTACCTCCTATAATAGTGGGGGTCGCGGCTCTCTGACACCGTTTTTTTTGGGTCGCGGCCTGAAAAGTTTGGGAACCCCTGGTCTAGCCTGTACCCCCCAGACATGTTGCTGGCCCCATCAAAACAGTATCCTATCAGCCTCTCCATGGGCAGGTCGAGGCGTAAAAGTATTTTATACACAAAAACAGCATCTCGGCTGTTGTGTCTGGGCCGGGCATTGTAAAAAAGCTTCCAAGTTGTCATCGGCGAACTGTATATTACACAAGAATTGTTCTTTTCCAGTGAGTGACATCAGTGGTCAGCGCTCAAGCCAAAGAATGGGCTTTTGGATGCTTTGCCTCTAATTTGTCGCTGAATATCATGGGCAAACAGCTGTAAGATTTCGTTTTGGATGTTGTTAGACATCCAATTGTCTCTCTTTTGGAGCCAATTCTTCAATTCGGGATCAGACTCGGTGCGCACTCTTTCCATCATGAGCTGCCATAACACCCCATCCCTATTTGCATCACCCCTCAGTGGAAGCCCCTTGGCGCCCGAGGGGGGGTATAGGGGAACAGACTCAGTTAACTCTTCAATACCTGATGCTGAGGCTGAACCTGTCGTCTCTGTCTCTCTCTGACGTTTATCAGATTTAGTGGGACTGTCACTGGGACCGGCGGGACGTTTAGAAAATAAATCTGATATTTTTCTTTTCTGCGAGTGAGACATTCTGTGCTAGCAAAGTCTGACTACTAGCTAAAATCGACTGACTGCGCAAGCACTGTATCACAGTAGCTCAGTGGTTCGTGGCGCGTGGGAAGGGCTGGATACGGGAGGTGAATACAATTAGTTGTTTCACCTGTCATTCAATCAGTCTGTGACAGTCTGTCATCTACTCGGTTTTACACGTATGATTGTGTACATACAGTAGTGTAATGAATGAATGAAAACTTTATTTAACAGATTGGAGAATGGCTACAATACAGTACGGCTCAATACACACAATATTAAAATGGTGAAGTGCTTTGAGCAGGATAAACTTATAATATACAGTGTTACAGTTATACAGTTACAGTATATACAAATATATAAATACTGTCATAAAAAAAAAAGAAAAAAAAATGCAATAATTGAGAGGGGGTGCTGCAGCCCCCCCCGCACCCCCCCTTCCAACGTCCCTGGCTCCAACTCCATAGTGAAGTTCGCAGACGACACAGTGGTGGTGGGGCTGATCTCGGACAACGACGAGAAGGCCTACCGGGAGGAGGTTGAGGTACTGGAACGCTGGTGCCAGGACAACAGCCTGCTCCTGAACATTGGTAAAACCAAGGAGCTCATCGTGGATTATAGGAGAGGACAGCAGGAGACACACACACCACTGATGATAAACGGGGCTACCATGGACAGGGTGAGCAGCTTTAAGTACTTGGGGGTCCACATCTCAGAGGATCTGACATGGTCAACACACATAGACACAGTTGTAAAAAAGGCGAAGCAGCGCCTCTACCATCTGAGACAGTTAAGGAAGTTCAGAGTATCGGGAAAGATACTCCAGTCCTTCTACTCCGGAGCTGTAGAGAGCATCTTGACTGGAAACATCACTGCCTGGTATGGAAACAGCACGGCACAGGACAAGAAGGCCCTACAGAGAGTGGTGCGCTCAGCCGAGCGTACCACGGGTATTGCACTACCTCCCCTGCAGGTTCTATACAACAAGAGGTGCAAATCCAGAGCCTGCAGAATAATGAAATACCCCCACCACCCCAACAACAGCCTGTTCCAGCTGCTGAGGTCAGGCAGACGCCTGCGAACCCCAGCTACTAGGACAGAGAGGCTTAGGCTCAGCTTCTTCCCCCAGGCCATCAGAGCCTTGAACAATGAACACTGAGTGCCACAGAACACTGATCTATCCACACACAAGCACACATGAGCACACACACGACACGATATGTGCACGCTCACACACCAGCAGCCACTTTAACACTTTAACATGAGCAGACACACACTCATGCCGCACACGCCCACACTTTTGGCCAAAAAGGAAAGGTCACTTTAATATTAGTATAACAACAGTAACAGTGTATTGCACTACCTAAGCTACCTAGCATGTCCTATATGCCCTGTAAATAACTATGTACAGATACCGAGATGTCCCACCATGTTACCTGTTACCTGTTACCTGTTTATTGCACAATGTTGTTTTTTATTGGATTCTATTACATGTTGTACCACTGTATTGCACATCGTTGCGGGCAAGACCACCCGCATTTCATTGTATACTTGTATGCCGTGACAAATAAAACTCTTGACTTGACTTGACTTGACTTGCACTCCATTTGAAACGATGTGGCTTGGTGTCTGTCATTTTGGAAATTACACCAGACCACCCTGAAACTACACTCATATTCACAACGGTATAAAACGGAAATGTATGGATGGAAAAATTATCTGTTTTTTGCATATTGACCGGAAGAAACTCAATGACAATCGACTAGCTATAATATATAATATAGCTTTAGGCCTGCAAACACAGCCACATATCCCCATGTTAAAAGGCACTGGCCTTTCAGCAGTAACAGTAAACAGCGCCATGTGGCGCTGAAAGTGTTAATATGCGTCTTTGTTTACGGTTTGATTATCACTGATACAAAGTAAAATAGTGCAGTGCAATAAAATAGTTAGTAAAATAGAATAAAATAATGCAATAGTGCATTGCAATAAAATAGTTATCATCGTATTTTTTCGGGAGGCCGGTAAGGAGTGCATTACAGTAGTCGAGTCGGCTTGAGATAAAGGCATGGATCTGGTTTTTAGCGTCCTTTTGATTTATAAATGGCCGTACATTAGCTATGTTTCTAAGGTGGAAGAATTATGTTTTTGTCAACTTGTTGATTGTGATTTAAAGCTTAGGTCTGAGTCTACCATAACACCAAGACTTAACTCACTCAAATACAGTTAGAAGCTGGATAGACTACAGATGGAAATTAGCTTCTGCTAAATCTGGTGCAAACATATTTTCATGATTAATTGTAAAAAAAAATATATATATTTTTTTTTGGAAAATAGATTCGGGGCTTTTCAGAAAACATTCGGGCTTGATCCCAAGTAGCCACGCCCTAGCCCCGCCCCTGGCGGCGACGCCAGTACTTTTCCGTAGCCGCATTTCTCCGTTTGGCTTAGAAGTGGGCGATAGAACGCCAGGTAGTTTGCACTTTGCAGCTGTTGGTCGGATGCAGTCTGGACAGGTCAGTGACGGGCTGATAGCAAGTTCTTTCGACGGTTAAGCTTAGGCACTCTTTCAAAGTTGGTTAAGGTTAGAGTTTGTCTTAGAGCATGGCGATAGAACGCCAGGTAGTTTGCAGGATGTTCGATGCTGTTGTGTTGTGATGCAGTCTGGAGTCTGGACAGTGGGCAGTGGATATACATCGACAACAGTCTGGGACTGTGGGACAGTCAGTGGACATACACTTTATCAAGCCCTCCGGCTGGACCACGTTTCAATTAGTGAGGATTCGCCTGTTCCCTGGACCTTTTTTCCCTGTCCCCTCACCTCACCAGCCCCCACCCTTGTGAGAACTTTTCCTGCCTCCTACTCTTCACCAGCCCCCACCCTTGTGAGAACTTTTCCCTGCCTTCTACTCTCCTTCACCAGCCCCCACCCTTGCGATGATTTACTCTCCTCTACTCTTCACCAGCCCCCACCCTTGGACTTTCTTGTTCAATTACCATCACGCAGCTGTCATAGTTTGTGATTAGCGCCCCTGAGGGCTTTATATACCTGGACCTCCCTTCCAGTCCTGGTCGGGTCGTTCTGTATCTGTGTCTGTGTTCATGGAGTTCTGTACGTTACCATTCTGTACGTCACCATCACCTGCCGCGTCTCCGGCGTGAGACGACGGCCCAGCCATCACCACCTGTCGCCGTTTGCCTGGAGTGGGACACCTTCTTCGCTCTCTAATTCTCTACGGGAGGTTTTCCAGTGTTCCCACTCCAGACGTCAAGGCGGCACGCCTTCGCTCCCGATTCCACAGGAGGAAGGCGTCTCTTCGTGATCCTCGTTCCTGGGGTGAGGCTCGTCGTCGCTCCCTAGTATTCCACGGGAGGACGGCGTGTTCCCATCCCGGTCCCCTGGGACCCCATTTGTTCTGCGCTGCCCGTCTGAAGCATCCGAGGAGGAGGAGGAGGATCTCCGTGCCCGGCCCCCGCTGTCGGGCCTTTGTCTCCGTGCCCGGCCCCCGCTGTCGGGCCCCTGTCCCCGTGCCAGGCCCCCGCTGTCGGGCCTCTGTCCCCGTGCCAGGCCCCCGCTGTCGAGCCCCTGTCCCCGTGCCAGGCCTCCGCTGTCGGGCCCCTGTCCCCGTGCCAGGCCTCCGCCGTCGGGCCCCTGTCCCCGTGCCAGGCCTCCGCCGTCGGGCCCCTGTCCCCGTGCCAGGCCTCCGCCGTCGGGCCCCTGTTCCCGTGCCAGGCCTCCGCCGTCAGAACCCTTTCCTCATCCCTGTAAGCAGCTCTGGCCCTCGCCCTGTCCAAGGCCTTAACCCTGTTCTCTGTCCCTGTCTCCAGCCCGCCTCTCCGGGCCTCTGTCCCTGTCCCCCTCTCCAGTGCCCCTGGTCCTGGCCCTGACACTTAGCCCTGGTCCTTAGCCCTGGCCCTTAGCCTTAGTCCCTTAGCCTGTTCGCCTCTTAAAGGCACAGTGCCGCATTTTCCAGATTTCCTTGTCTCTAGTGTTTTTGTGTTCTCCCTTAAAGGGACTGTGCCGCTTTTTGTTCTATAATAAATATTTGCCCTGTTTTGGCTTACTCTCATACCTGTCTTGTGTTGTGCGATTGGGGTCGGTTACAAACCATAACAGTACGACCCGACCAGTCGACGACCCCAGCCAGCACAGACAGTGTATGTGAGTTAGCCCCTGTTAGTTCCCTCTAGTTCCCTCTAACCCACTCTAGCTCCCTCTAGTTCCCTCTAGCTCCCTCTAGTTCCCCTGTTAGTTCCCCTGTTAGTTCCCCTGTTGACTCCCCTGTTAGCTACCCTGTTCCCCACAGCTAGGACTGTCCTTCCAGCTAGCATGTTCTTCTTTGCTAGTCCAGCCCTGTCTGCTAGCCTAGCTCCGGCAGCTAGCGCAGCCTCTATGCTAATGTAGCAGTACAGCTAGCATAGGCCCTGTAGCTAGCAATGCTCTGGCAGCTACCCAGTCCCTCTGCTAGCCCCACTTTAGGTGTAGCTTCCCCTGCTAGCATGGCCCAGTTTTTTTTTGTTTGTTGCCTTGTCTTGTCCCCTGCCCCGCTGTCTGATTCCGTGGTGTTCTGGCCCGTCATGGTAGTGTTCTGACCGTCATGTTAGTGTTCTGACCGTCGTGTTAGTGTTCTGCCCCGTCATGTTAGTGTTCTGCCCCGTCATGTTAGTGTTCCGTCCGTCATGTTAGTGTTCTGCCCCGTCATGGTCGTTTTTCGGTCGCCCGGTGGCTCCCGTGGAGGGGGAGGTACTGTGAGGATTCGCCTGTTTCCTGGACCTTTTTTCCCTGTCTCCTCACCTCACCAGCCCCCACCCTTGTGAGAACTTTTCCCTGCCTCCTACTCTTCACCAGCCCCCACCCTTGTGAGAACGTTTCCCTGCCTTCTACTCTCCTTCACCAGCCCCCACCCTTGCGATGATTTACTCTCCTCTACTCTTCACCAGCCCCCACCCTTGGACTTTCTTGTTCAATTACCATCACGCAGCTGTCATAGTTTGTGATTAGCGCCCCTGAGGGCTTTATATACCTGGACCTCCCTTCCAGTCCTGGTCGGGTCGTTCTGTATCTGTGTCTGTGTTCATGGAGTTCTGTACGTTACCATTCTGTACGTCACCATCACCTGCCGCGTCTCCGGCGTGAGACGACGGCCCAGCCATCACCACCTGTCGTCGTTTGCCTGGAGTGGGACACCGTCTTCGCTCTCTAATTCTCTATGGGAGGTTTTCCAGTGTTCCCACTCCAGACGTCAAGGCGGCACGCCAACGCTCCCGATTCCACGGGAGGAAGGTGTCTCTTCGTGATCCTCGTTCCTGGGGTGAGGCTCGTCGTCGCTCCCTAGTATTCCACGGGAGGACGGCGTGTTCCCATCCCGGTCCCCTGGGACCCCCTTTGTTCTGCGCTGCCCGTCTGAAGCATCCGAGGAGGAGGAGGAGGAGGATCTCCGTGCCCGGCCCCCGCTGTCGGGCCCCTGTCTCCGTGCCCGGCCCCCGCTGTCGGGCCCCTGTCCCCGTGCCAGGCCCCCGCTGTCGGGCCCCTGTCCCCGTGCCAGGCCTCCGCTGTCGGGCCCCTGTCCCCGTGTCAGGCCTCCGCCGTCGGGCCCCTGTCCCCGTGCCAGGCCTCCGCCGTCGGGCCCCTGTCCCCATGCCAGGCCTCTGCCGTCGGGCCCCTGTTCCCGTGCCAGGCCTCCGCCGTCGGAACCCTGTCCTCATCCCTGTAAGCAGCTCTGGCCCTCGCCCTGTCCAAGGCCTTAACCCTGTTCTCTGTCCCTGTCTCCAGCCCGCCTCTCCGGGCCTCTGTCCCTGTCCCCCTCTCCAGTGCCCCTGGTCCTGGCCCTGACACTTAGCCCTGGTCCTTAGCCCTGGCCCTTAGCCTTAGTCCCTTAGCCTGTTCGCCTCTTAAAGGCACAGTGCCACATTTTCCAGATTTCCTTGTCTCTAGTGTTTTTGTGTTCTCCCTTAAAGGGACTGTGCCGCTTTTTGTTCTATAATAAATATTTGCCCTGTTTTGGCTTACTCTCATACCTGTCTTGTGTTGTGCGATTGGGGTCGGTTACAAACCATAACAGTACGACCCGACCAGTCGACGACCCCAGCCAGCACAGACAGTGTATGTGAGTTAGCCCCTGTTAGTTCCCTCTAGTTCCCTCTAACCCACTCTAGCTCCCTCTAGTTCCCTCTAGCTCCCTCTAGTTCCCCTGTTAGTTCCCCTGTTAGTTCCCCTGTTGACTCCCCTGTTAGCTACCCTTTTCCCCACAGCTAGGACTGTCCTTCCAGCTAGCTTGTTCTCCTTTGCTAGTCCAGCCCTGTCTGCTAGCCTAGCTCCGGCAGCTAGCGCAGCCTCTATGCTAATGTAGCAGTACAGCTAGCATAGGCCCTGTAGCTAGCAATGCTCTGGCAGCTACCCAGTCCCTCTGCTAGCCCCACTTTAGGTGTAGCTTCCCCTGCTAGCATGGCCCAGTTTTTTTTTGTTTGTTGCCTTGTCTTGTCCCCTGCCCCGCTGTCTGATTTTGTGGTGTTCTGGCCCGTCATGGTAGTGTTCTGACCGTCATGTTAGTGTTCTGACCGTCGTGTTAGTGTTCTGCGCCGTCATGTTAGTGTTCTGCCCCGTCATGTTAGTGTTCTGTCCGTCATGTTAGTGTTCTGCCCCGTCATGGTAGTTTTTCGGTCGCCCGGTGGCTCCCGTGGAGGGGGAGGTACTGTGAGGATTCGCCTGTTCCCTAGACCAATTTTCCCTGTCTCCTCACCTCACCAGCCCCCACCCTTGTGAGAACTTTTCCCTGCCTCCTACTCTTCACCAGCCAGTGGCGGCCGGTGGGTTTTCGCCACTAGGGGCGCTATACCAAATATTTTGTACAGTACAGTACAGTACCACGCAACACTCGTGATTCGACTCACGCTCACGGCAATGAATCGGCTCTTATGAACGAGTCGCTCAGCTGTTACTACAACAACACACAACCAGTCAAATAAAGTATAGTCTAGACTCTAATTCACAACTTGAAACACAATATATAAATAGAAAAGTTAGAAACAAAACTCGCCCGTCTACAAACATAGGCAGATCTCTCCCTCTCTCCTTCTCTCTCTCACACACAGCGCGACGTGGAATCGATTCGTTACACAATCAGACCTATTATATACCAAGAATAACTTCAGTATGAGTACAGGGCTGTACACATATTTTGCATATTGTTAAACGAGCCAAGGCTAGCTATTAAACTATCGATATGAATCGAAAATCTGGGACCCTGATGTAAACAAGACAAACGTCTTTCTCTGGTCTGCATCCCCTTAACAATTGTGTGTATTGAGCCGTACTGTATTGTACCCATTCTGCAATCTGTTAATAAAGTTCTCATTCATTCATTCAAACATAGACGATCTCTCTGTCTCTCGGATCAATCAAATCAAATAATTAACACATGTATGTTGTCATTTTAAACAACTCACCATTCATTCATTATGCATCAGCAGCATCAGAGAGCATTTTAGTAGTTACATTTTCAACAAGATTGCTGCTATTTAAACACTTCATGGAAACGGGGTAACGTTAACCTTATGTCGACTGTAGTATTGTATGACCTCGACATAACGTTTAAACGTTAACGTTACTCCGTTCCATGCACTAGTAAGTGGCCAGCTAAGCTAACGGAGCTAACAGCTAGCAGTAGCTGTAACGTTATGCGGCATCAGTAGACAACGTATCATGTATTAAACTAGAGTTAAGATCGCTAATCTACCTTGTTGTTGGCTTGTTGATAAAGTATATCCACTCCATGGCATTGTCCATCCAGCCTGTGTTGATGTCCATCCATTGTCCATCCACACTGCCTCCATAATATAGCTTGTTGTTAGTTAGCCAAGAGCTGTGTCTTTGTCCATTTTCCAAACTCTAACCTTAACCAACTTTGAAAGAGTGCCTAAGCTCAGTGTAGTAACAGTTGCTGTTGTTGTTGACGAGTCGAGTACTGAGTTGCATTCTCTCGAGAAATGCGGCAATGGAAAAAAACTGGCATCGCGTCGGCCAATCAGAGAGCGTCTCCGCGAAATGCGGCTATGGAAAATTCTTCACGG
Source organism: Notolepis coatsorum (assembly GCF_963971535.1). NCBI lineage: Eukaryota > Metazoa > Chordata > Actinopteri > Aulopiformes > Paralepididae > Notolepis > Notolepis coatsorum. The sequence continues at coordinate 63,414,491 of NC_140171.1, forward strand.
AAGTTCACGCTTGCTGCCTAGACCGCTTCAAATCGCGCTCGGATTCCAACATAATAGTCATATTTCAACGCACAACGCCGTATGCACTGATTGGCTGTGACGGAGACAGCGATCAAACTGTGACGTGCAGTCAGAGCGTTATCGCTTCTTGCCCGGGCGAGAAATACGAAAAAATAAAAAAAAACGTCACTTCCTGCCCATGAAAACGGTGTTTTTTTTATTTAGATAATAACGTTATATTGTGCATTGGAAATACAAACATACTTAAAATGAGTAAATATTATTCATTTTAAACATGTTTATATTATTTATAGGGCTATAAAACAAAAAACAAAAAAGTTTTTTTTTTCTTCTTCTCTCATTTAACAGGTGGGTCAGTGGCGAGCCGCCACTGTCACCAGCCCCCACCCTTGTGAGAACTTTTCCCTGCCTTCTACTCTCCTTCACCAGCCCCCACCCTTGCGATGATTTACTCTCCTCTACTCTTCACCAGCCCCCACCCATGGACTTTCTTGTTCAATTACCATCACGCAGCTGTCATAGTTTGTGATTAGCGCCCCTGAGGGCTTTATATACCTGGACCTCCCTTCCAGTCCTGGTCGGGTCGTTCTGTATCTGTGTCTGTGTTCATGGAGTTCTGTAGGTTACCATTCTGTACGTCACCATCACCTGCCGCGTCTCCGGCGTGAGACGACGGCCCAGCCATCACCACCTGTCGCCGTTTGCCTGGAGTGGGACACCGTTTTCGCTCTCTAATTCTCTACGGGAGGTTTTCCAGTGTTCCCACTCCAGACGTCAAGGCGGCGCGCCATCGCTCCCGATTCCACGGGAGGAAGGCGTCTCTTCGTGATCCTCGTTCCTGGGGTGAGGCTCGTCGTCGCTCCCTAGTATTCCACGGGAGGACGGCGTGTTCCCATCCCGGTCCCCTGGGACCCCCTTTGTTCTGCGCTGCCCGTCTGAAGCATCCGAGGAGGAGGAGGAGGATCTCCGTGCCCGGCCCCCGCTGTCGGGCCCCTGTCTCCATGCCCGGCCCCCGCTGTCAGGCCCCTGTCCCTGTGCCAGGCCCCCGCTGTCGGGCCCCTGTCCCCGTGCCAGGCCTTCGCTGTCGGGCCCCTGTCCCCGTGCCAGGCCTCCGCCGTCGGGCCCCTGTCCCCGTGCCAGGCCTCCGCCGTCGGGCCCCTGTCCCCGTGCCAGGCCTCCACCATCGGGCCCCTGTTCCCGTGCCAGGCCTCCGCCGTCGGAACCCTGTCCTCATGCCTGTAAGCAGCTCTGGCCCTCGCCCTGTCCAAGGCCTTAACCCTGTTCTCTGTCCCTGTCTTCAGCCCGCCTCTCCGGGCCTCTGTCCCTGTCCCCCTCTCCAGTGCCCTGGTCCTGGCCCTGACACTTAGCCCTGGTCCTTAGCCCTGGCCCTTAGCCTTAGTCCCTTAGCCTGTTCGCCTCTTAAAGGCACAGTGCCGCATTTTCCAGATTTCCTTGTCTGTTTTTGTGTTCTCCCTTAAAGGGACTGTGCCGCTTTTTGTTCTATAATAAATATTTGCCCTGTTTTGGCTTACTCTCATACCTGTCTTGTGTTGTGCGATTGGGGTCGGTTACAAACCATAACACAATTAAACAAAGTGAGTTAATTCTCTCTCTCTCTCTCTCTCTCTCTCTCTCTCTCTCTCTCTCTCTCTCTCTCTCTCTCTCTCTCTCTCTCTCTCTCTCTCTCTCTCTCTCTCTCTCTCTCTTTCGCTCTCAACACAATTTTGCAGCGCGTGATGCATAATGGCTGAATGAATGAATGGTAACTTGTTTAAAATGACAAGATATTATGTGTTCATTATTGGATTGATGATGATACGTGTACTAGTGTAGTATGAATGAACTCGCGCCCACCCAAATGTAGTTCACAACGGCCGCCACTGGCTTTTATTACCTCTCGTCTTGATTATTGTAATGCCTTGTGTTATGATGCAGGTAAGCAATGTGAGTTCCAGTAGTTTGAGGAATAACGAGAGACAGAGAATTGGTTTACTCTTACTTGATAGGGTGTCTTTTAATATAAGAAACACAGAGCAAAGCATGAAGCATAGGAAAGACGCCGAGCATCAACTGAGAGAAAAGTAAAACAAACACAACATAAAGAATAACAGCAGCAGGAAGGTCAACACTCTTCCTTACTCCTTCCGCACGCAGGACAGTCTGAAGACTCGACAAGAGAAGAGGGAAACATAGGGTCAATATAAAGTCACATTCCTGACATTCCAATGCATCAATCAATGACAGCAAAGTGACAGCCAGTGACAGCAACCGATGGTGACAGTTCAATCAGTGAATAGACAGCGAATCAGACGTGAACAACAATGAGTGAAAATACCAACCACCAGGTGAACAACTCCAGAATGACAGTTGGGTTTCTAGGCCTAGAACCCAGAACGTTACAGCCTTGTATGTTGGCGTCAGTCAGGCCTCCCTCTCTCGCTTGCAGAACGCTGCTGCTCGTCTGCTAACTGGTACACGTAAGCGAGAGCACATTTCCCCTGTACTGGTTTCCCTCCGCTGGCTTCCTGTGCATTTTATGGATCTATTTTAAGATTTACTGTTTGCTTTTAAATGTCTGAACGATTTGATTTGATTTGATTTGATTAGCGATCCCCATTAGCTGGTGCGATAGCAACCAGCTAGTCTTCCTGGGGTCCACACACAAAAAAACATACAAAAACAATCACTATTGCAAAAAACAAAATTATTAAAAGTCAGTACACACAATGCATAATGAACCTACTGTAACAATTAATACAGCTAAAATTACATTAGTGTAAAAACAAAAACAAAAAATTACTTTACAGTGTTAAAAACAATTTAAAAACAATTTAAGATTCTTTTTAAAAGTGAATCTATTGTAAACGGCTTGGCACCGGGTTTCCTCTCGGACCTGCTGGAAACGTATGTTCCTCCAAGGTCCCTCGGGTCCTCAGATCAGCTCCCCCTGGCTGTTCCCAAGTCCATTTGATTCGATTAGGGTTCGTTTCCCGCTTGGGGACCAGGTTTCCGCGTTGCCAGGTACCCAGGTGGGGTATCTCCTAGTCCTTTGTGTGTGGAGTTTGCATGTTCTCCCCGTGCTCGCAAGGGTTTCCCTCCCCCTGGTAAGAGAAACCCAATGGAAAAACATGCACAACACATCGCTACCGCTGTCACGTCCCTGACGAAGACGGACAGGAGCACTTGGCGCCCCTATCTGCTCCCGGCTGCCCTTGGGGGAAAGGACGACGGGATGGGTCAAGTGCAGAGACTCAATCGCATCGGCGACCCAACTAATTGCATGTGTGTGTGTGTTCCTGTGTGCCGCCCATCGCATGTGTGTCTGCCAGCATGCAGAATAAAGACTTCTCCAAAGTCCTGTTGTTGTTGTTGTTATTATTATTATTATTATTATTATTATTATTATTATTATTATTATTATTATTATTATTATTATTATTATTATTATTATTATTATTATTATTATTATTATTATTATTATTATTATTATTATTATTATTATTATTATTATTATTATTATTATTATTATTATTATTATTATTATTATTATTATTATTATTATTATTATTAGTATTATTAGTATTATTATTATTATTATTATTATTATTATTATTATTATTATTATTATTATTATTATTATTATTATTATTATTATTATTATTATTATTATTATTATTATTATTATTATTATTATTATTATTATTATTATTATTATTATTATTATTATTATTATTATTATTATTATTATTATTATTATTATTATTATTATTATATTATCAGTCCAGGCTGAAGCTTAGGGGGGGCCGTGCTTTTGCAGTGGCAGACACAAATCTCTGGAATGAGCTGCCTCTCTGCATGTTAGGCAGGCCCCCACGCTGCAGGTGTTTAAATCACACCTCAAAACACATTTATTTCTTTTGGTTTTGGTTTTCACACAGTTTGAGAGACCTGCCTTTTTATGTGACATATTGTATTATGTTTTATTGTGTGTTTTTTATCTTTTTATTTTATGTAAATATTTGTTTGTTTGCACTTTGGTCAACTTTGTTGCTTTTAAATGTGCTTTATAAATAAAGTGGATTGGATTGGATAGTACCATGTAATCAAATCAAATCAAATCAAATGTATTTGTAAGGCCCGACAACACACGTTAATGTCCCCATGGGCCGGACACGTCTTCTTTAAACAAGTCAAGAAGAAACATCACAATGAATTTTAAATAAATTAAATAAATTAATGAAACACTCCCAGACATACCCCACGCGAAGGTTTCGTAGAATTTGATAAATATAGCTCCTAAACATGCTGTGGAACTGTCCCCAAAAGAGATTAAGTGCAAAAGAGTGATAACGTTTTTTTTTAATAAAGTTACAGGAGAACAGATCTTGGATGCAGAGAATAGGTATTTTGCAATAGATAGTCAGTTAATTAAAGTAAGCTTTACTATGGGCAAAATGACTGTAATACACTTTTAGTCTAATAAAAGTGAATGATTAATAATTGAGACAGTAAGGTATACTGGGAACATGATGTAATTAAGGGCTGTTCTCAGGATAGTGTGTGTGAGGGGGGCTTGGAATGTGACCAGGCACTGAGACAATGGGAGGTCAACAGAAACTCTATTTACAGGGTGTTGGCCAAATGTTGGAACAAAGGATGAGCATATATCATGTAGTTGTTATCTAGCTGTCTTGTGACACAGATACAGACAGCTGGTCAGATGAGGTTTTAAAGAGGAACTATCTTCAAGTAACTTAGATTAATTTTAATTGGTAATGTACTTACATTAATGTGAAACAACCTGCAAATATTACTGTTGGACTGTATAAAGGCTGATGAATGGGATGATATGAAACAATGTTATATATAGGAGAAGAATCATTGAAGTATACAATTAAGCCTTGGTTGAATCAAGTTGGACATATTTTAAATGATAACTAAATATAACTGTTAGTAGCTATTTAACTTAAGCTAAAAGGAATGATTACAATGCTATAAAACTAGGCTGATGAGACAAACAGTGATTCTTATCTAGAACCAAATGCTTTTGAGACAAAAATAGAATGTATGTGTTTAGGGAATTAAGCAGAATTCAACCATGAATACTTTGAGGCTTAATACTAAAAGTATTAAGCCTACTTTGAACTAGTTATATTAATTTGATTTGAAACAATGAAAAATGAAGCCGTTGGACTAAGTCCAACCTCCTTTGAGATTTGAACTATGAAGGTTGGTGATTGGATGAGACCAAATGTGTGAGGTCACTGATGACCTCACGTTGAGAGGTTTCAGCTCATTGATAAAAGGGGGGTGTGGGAAACACACGAGAGACAGAACACACACACCACCCCCACTGGAAGAGGACGGCGAACGGGAACAGAGGAACAGACGAAGAAGAAGCTCTTGGAAACGAGAAAACGAATCTCTTTGTCCCTAGGGGAAGCCAGATCATCAACACCAGAAGACCATTCTTTTTAATTGTATTTGATTAGTCTAGTATTAATGACAAGCGGCATAGTGCTTGAATTCATTGATATTATTGCACATTCCATTTTTAATTGAACCAGACGATTCTTGTTCACTGTTGGACTTTGAAATAAAAACAGATCTGAACATTAGAAACCTCTCTCCTCCTCATTGATGCATTTTCCTCTGCCGTCCTACGGACCGTGTTGGTCTTATTAGTAATAGGTTTTAAGGTATATACAGAACACAACGCAGAGTAGCTTAGATAGATGGTTTTAAGGTAAAACCCTTATTCCCTATTACAATAAAGGTAAGGAAAAACTCACTAAAACCTAGCAATAGGAAAAAATGCAGGAGAGAAACCTTAGAAGGGCCGTTCAAGGGGGGATCTCCCTTCTTAGATGTCGGTGATATTAGTGTTGCAATAAAACAGGCGAGCCAGTTGGTAAGCATGCACACATATGTGTAATGAAACACAGATAAGTGCATGCAATAGCAACTGAACATTTTAAAAGATTGAAAAATAGAGCTGATTGTGGATCTATTTGAGGCATGGGGGTGGTGCAGAGAGGGTCGCATCACAGGACTTCCACCACTCTGGTCATCAACACGAGACAGCCACTCACAGGGAGACATGGAGTACTATTTCGTACCCTGTAGTGCCGTGTAATATGCTGTAGTAACATGTAGTACCCTGCAGTAACATGTAATATGTTGTAGTAACCTGCATTAACACGTATTACCATGAAGTACCACTCATACCATATCATACCCTCTGTAAATGTAAAATATTTGTGCTGATTAGTAAATGGGCTAAAACTCCTATTTAGAGTTTAACTGGTTAAAAGTTCAATCTAAAACTGTTAGATGGTACAGTTCTCAAATATAAATTCATTTTCCTGATCTGAAACCAGCAGTCAGCTGTAAATCATTAGTGCAAATGAGACACTGAGAATACCACCACACAGTTTCAGACAGATCCATCTATCGCTGCTTATCCATTTCAGCAGAGCATTTGTGTTCCTCCGGATGTATGCATGATTGCCTGTGTGCGGCCATGTGTGCCTGTATGTGTGAGTGTGTGTACATACGTGCCTGTGTGGTTAGACTTTCAGATGATGCGTCACATCCCACCTTTTCCAGTTTCTGTTGATGCATCCAAATGTGTGTGTGTGTGCATGTGTGCATGTGTGGATGCATGCAGGCATTTGTGTCTGTGTGTATGTGTATGTGTATGTGTTGAAAGGGGGTGATCCCTCATATCTTAATAATTACAGGCAAATCTCAAAGGTGTGTGTTTTAGCCAAAGTCCTTGAGAAACTAATAAGTGAGCAGCTTAAAGATTTCTTAGACTCACTTGCTTTCCAAGAACTTCTTGCTTTCCAAGAACCAGTCAGGTTTCAGAAAGAAACACAGCACGATCACTGCTACTCTAAATTAAAGTAGTCAATGATATCATTGAGTCACTGGATTGTAATACATACTGTGCAGCTCTGTTATATATCGTATAGCTTACGCTCTGCGCTCTATTGGAACATATCCATATCCAGTCTAATACTGAATACATTTCTTCACATGTACACACCCATCCGCCTGGCCACACCCCCATCCGCTCCTCTACATAAGCTGGGATGTGGCCATACTAACAGCTCCTTCCTTATTTTCACCACCGACAAGTGTCTGTATACACCACTTGAGTTTAGTGCCGAAATAGTTGGAAAGGAGCTACGTTGAAGAGAAGGAGCTGCGTTGACATTATATCTTTGTTTTCTCTTTCACTATTTTAGAGGAAATACAGCGATAATGTCTTCGCCACCGGAGTGTCTAGAAGATGATGATCATTCTGACTTCCACCGGCGCTTCGTATTAGGGGCTCGTGTCGCTGAGCAAACCCCGCCGGCATTACCTCCGGCTCTGCAGTTGGACACTTTGCTTGGGAGGCGCTCGGCCGTGTGAGGGCTGACGGCCTCTGTGGGGCGGGTGATGTTTTTGCGACGCAGGCGCCAGGTGTGTCAGTTGTGGGGGGTCAACTGCACAGCTTACGAAGGCCGGCTCCAGGCTGGTATCCTTTTTCGCTGCCACTTAGCGGCGTGGAGGGGGTTCTGGTTTGATGCCCACGTTAACATTAGCTCCTCATTGAGTAAGAGCTTTGTTTTCCTGGGACCGTGATTCCGAATCTGCGGTTCAATTCCCCGGGTCTCTGGAAAAACGGATACCCACTGTCGCCATACTGGCCCCAATTTTCAAAGATGAAAAGCACCCGGTGCGAGGGAGGTGAGCTTGGTGTTTCATTATGAGAATATCTCCATGCTCAAGTCGGCTACCCAGATAGCAAAAGATGTTAATTTAATGTTGAGTTATGGTCAACATGCTTGATTTTTGGTTAAGGTCGACGATTGATGGTGGATCAACCATTAACCGATGAACCAATTGACCAATGTTGAAAACATGTCATTGAATCAATATTGTTTTGTGGTTGAATTTTAATGATTGAAATGCCAAGATCTAATAAATGTTGAATCAACGTATGCTGTTCAACGTATGCTGTTTGTCGTCATTGTCTCAGCACCCAGACTGCAATGCACCTGTGCGGCAGCTTCCTGGCAGCTACCTCATGTCTCTCTGCATCGTTAAGACTGGTGAGTACTGCATGGCAATAATGTCGATTATGCTGTATGTTGTATGTATGCTTTCGATTGCAAATGCCAGCGGAGTAGTGCCGTGTTCGTTTTTACATGGTAGAGAATATTATATTAACCGTTATGCATGCCTGCTAGCTGAAGTTAATTTAGCTAGTAACGTTAGCAGTTAGCTATAATGAATGTTTCTTGATTTTGGTGTTTAGTGATATCCACCTGTTGCATATACTGTTATACATTTTATGTAGGCTAACGTCAGTAACGTTTCAAAATGTGGCTTATGCTGTATTCTTTAACAGGATACACTGGCACAATCAGTTAGCTTAGCATTGCTGCTACCATTATGCTTGCTTGCTAAAAAGTCGTGGTAAACCAACAACATGGCAGGGTGCAGGCATACAGGGCCTGTCTCTCTCCCTCCCTCCCTTATGTGTTCGTGCTTAAAACAGTGAATGATGACCGCATGTTCTCAGAGCATTTTCAGAGCACTGTTAAACTGTTAAATGGTCATTTTAAAACTAATATAAGAAATTAATGTATATAGTGGTATATTTATGAGGGAAAAAAATATTTGCAACAACTTTTAACCTTTATACATGTAGGTTATTGATAACTAATTCTGTTATGAGTGTCATATTACAGTGACATGCATACAGTATCCTTTGATTTCACATAATTTAATTATTATTTCACAATAGAATACTGTAATCAAAATCCTCTGTAATATCACATCAGATTTTGTAATCTCACAATAACATAGCAATATTTCACATTTAATTATTATTTCACAATAAAATACTGTAATCAAAATCGAAAGGCCCATTTGCATATTATTGGTATCTACGGACATCTATGGACCTCAAGGAATGTATTCACAGTGTCAGAAATATTGTGTCTATTACTAGGCTTGCTTAAATTGTGATGAAACAAAGGCGAATATGAATTATGATTTTTCTTTGCATCTTTGACAGTGAATAACACCATGCTCATAATGGCCAAACATTAAAAACTGCCACTGATCTCGTTCAGTCCCCTCTTGAGATCATGTGTAAAAAAAATCGAAGGAAATTAATAAAGGGAAGATGATTAAACCGAAGGTTCTGTAGATACAGTACTGAATTCTCCCATCTGGACCAATGCAATTTGAAATACTATTATAGAATATGATGCTTATAAATGACCTTATTATAGCCAATTCGCACATTTATATATATATACATATATTATCTTTCAAATGCCTGAGTTCAATTTGGATTGAGTATCACCAGGCATGCATAAGAACAGATAATAATCTACTGTAATCTACTGTACTAAAACTAATTTCAGATCTAATTGTTCCTACATGTTAACAATATGGAAGAGAAACTAACTGCGTTAAAAAATGTGTCAAACGTTACCTTTTGTGGCTTATTATCCCGAATAATAACAGTTATTGAAATAATTCATACAGAACTCTGAACCTTGAATCCCATTATAATCTTCCAGGAAGTGTAGTTCAGAAAAATTCCCACGGTTCAAAATTTCCAAAATGGTCGCCCTCTCGGAATATACTTCAGCAAATCGAAAAGTTAAATCTATCTAATGGCACTTTTAACCTATTGCTAAACTAACGTATTGATGATAATATACATTCTACATGCTTTTGTGACATGTTAGTGATGTTAATACTTGAATATGTTTGATATTAAAAACGCACATTTTATGCAACACTCGGATGGAACAGGTTAACCTGCTGGTTGTGTGTCCCATTCACAGCTCAGTAAAAGAGAAGTGCTCCATCCATCTCGACTCCCGTGTCCGTTATTCACACATGACAGAAACACAGTGGTCACATTTGCTTCACTGATTGTAAAAAAAAAAATCTTTTCTTGAATAGGTTGAAGGTTCATCATCCTTACACAGCTTGCACAGGGAGAGATCTTATGCCCCATAGGCTTACAGAAGTAAGCTCAACACTGCAGTGATGAGTGAAATTATTGGTTCTGTGTTTCAGGTTCATGGTAGAGGGGTCTACAGTCAAATTGTGAACTTATCATTTAACAGCATCATACATTTTTTTTTGCTGTTTAGTGTTAGTCTCCTTGTATTTAAAGAAGGCTAGAAGCCGCAGAGAGGGAAGACGACACACTGGAGTGGCAGGAGAGTCCAGGCTGATGAGAGGTCCTGTCAACCAATACGGGTATGTGTACAGGTGGCAAAACAGCGCCAGTGTCCTCTCCATTCACACTCCATTGGGAGCAATTAGGGGTTACAGGGGCACTGCCATGCTAGACTAACTTAGGTTATTTGGATTGAATATTTAAATTATGTATAGATTTTGTAAAATATAATTTCCCCCAATAGTATTGAGTTAACCTATGATTCCTTCCTATCCCTAGGTGTGTGAGGTGGGGCCCAGCAGACATACCGGACGGGGAGACAGAGGAAGCATTGGGGGCTTTGAAAAGGGATCTGCAGAACATCTACTCAGGCATGCAATCTACTTTACTTTTGGTGAATTGACACATGAATAAACATCCCACATTAAGCAAAAAGGCCACCTTAATATTCAGAATGAGTAATGATGAGATAGCATGAAATTAAAGGTTTGCCACTCAATTTCCCAGAGGTGGCGACATCAAATGTAATTGTTGTTACTTGGGTACTCATTACATGTATTTGTATGTCTGTACACAGAGGAAGAGATGGGTGGGGCAGAGAGCAGAACTTCTGATGGAGAGGACCTACGTCATCATGCAGCGGTACTTGAACAAAATGCCTGCACCAACGATGGTGGAGCTCAAAGAGGAATGGGCTTTTCTCTTTACTCAGACGGGACTTTTCTCCCACTTTGGCCTCCTGACAGACACTGATGTCCTTCAAAAGATCCAAGATGCCCTGGGTCAGAGAGGACGGACCATCCTGCAGTTCTGCCAGAAACTGGACAACCCGGAGATCAGGGAAGTTCTGGCCAGATATGATCCAGAGGCTTCGGAGAAGACTCCTTATGGTGTACTTCAAGGAGCCTACGGAGAAACTGCTGCTCGGAGTTGATGTAAGTTTTATTTATTTAAATATTAAAATATTTGAAATGCTAAACGAGTGATTACAAACCCTACAAACACTGTGATAGACCCTCTAAACACTGATAGACCCTCTAAACACTGTGATAGACCCAACAAACACTGTGATAGACCCTCTAAACACTGTGATAGATCTATCACAGTGTTTGTCGGGTCTATCACAGTGTTTGTCGGGTCTATCACAGTGTTTAGAGGGTCTATCACAGTGTTTAGAGGGTCTATCACACCCTCTAAACACTGATAGACCCTCTAAACACTGTGACAGACCCTCTAAACACTGTGACAGACCCTCTAAACACTGATAGACCCTCTAAACACTGTGATAGACCCTCTAAACACTGTGATAGACCCTCTAAACACTGATAGACCCTCTAAACACTGTGACAGACCCTCTAAACACTGTGACAGACCCTCTAAACACTGTGATAGACACGACAAACACTGTGATAGATCTATCACAGTGTTTAGATGGTCTATCACAGAGTTTAGAGGGTCTATCACAGTGTTTAGAGGGTCTATCAGTGTTTAGAGGGTCTATCACAGTGTTTGTAGGGTCTATCACAGTGTTTGTAGGGTCTACCACAGTGTTTAGACGGTCTATTAGAGTGTTTAGAGGGTTTATCACACCCTCTAAACCAGGGGTGTCAAACTCATTTTCACAGAGGGCCACATCAGCATTATGGTTGCCCTCAAAGGGCCAAAGACCGTATAAATGTTAATGTAATGTAAAATAAATGTAGCTACTCATTTACATATTGTTAAACATGTTGTTTCTGTATTCATTACTTATTCAAGTTATACATATTGCATATGCATTTGCATAGATGTAAAAATATATGTTAGCTTATTGTAACTGAGGGGTTACAAAACCCTGACTGTATTAAAGATTGTGATAGATTAAACCACTGCTAGTTATGTACTTTAATTACTGGCCAGACAGTACATCAAATATAGATGGTGAACACCCACAAGAACACGGCATTGACACAGAAATAGTATTTGAGGGTAATTTATTATTATTAGGCAACGTTAGGTTACAGAATGAGAATTAGGGTCGCGCTTGTATGGCGAAGAATATACGTAAAGTCAGTCAAGAGCATGAGTCACTAAGAATAGCAGGAATACTACGATGGGTCTAAGTTGACACCACCTGTCGTATAGTAGCAACTATATAGGGCAACACTGGTACCGACTGGAGACAATGGGTTCCCTCCGGGGGTGTAAGGCCTGGAGGGTAGAGGAATGTTTGGGTACTCCGTCTGATTCAATGAGGAATAAAGAGACTCCAGGTACAGGAGTCGGTCCTTGTAAACTCCCTTGATCAGCAGCAAAGTAATAATTGTAATCCAGATGCTCGACAGCATTGATGACAGCTAGCCAGCCCTGTCCACGAGGCAGGCCCGAGTTGTAATCCTCACGAGGTTGAATCCCAAACGATAGTGGAAATCAACGATGCTCTTCTCCGGGTACCACGTTCCAAATCAATATAATCCACCCAGGAATGGTTCCGCAATCGCCGACGCCGACTCTCCTGTGTACATGTCCAACGGCTCTCCGCCTAGGACTCCCCGGGTGTGGGCGACGCACTTAGGCCACACAGCCTGGCTAAGTACACCAGCTAAAGACACGACGAACCGCTGGGTAATGCTACACACGAAAGAACTGTGGCCGCACGATATACAACAACTGAACGACTATTTACTTCACATTAGATTAAGTCGAACTCAACGTTACTTCATTAAACTCTGACACGTTTACCATTCTATTCGCACGCGGTTCTCAATGCTCTGTTAGACGCAAGGTTTCTCACTTCACTGCACGTTGACTCGTGGTGAAGGTGGGTAAGGTACTGAACGTAACTGAATTGAACTAAGCTTGAATTACTGCTGTACGCACCTTGCGCTGTATTTATACTTAAGTGAATATCTAGTCCCACCCTCAGTCCTTGTCTGGTATCACTACGCTGACTCCGGGCATGTTCCGACATGCCTGCAGTTGTCTTTGAACTTGCCGTTGGGGGCTTGCGCGCTCGCGCCTGGGGGCGCTGTCCAATAGGAGAGCGAATATTACTCTGGTCTGAACGCAGGTAAAGGGATATTCCGTGTATATATATAAATAATATACAAAGTATATCAAACAATAAAGGTAGACTCTCAGTTTAATCTGGCCCTTCACAACACTTATGTTATTTTAACAAATAATCTTAGTTTATCAGAACCCCATATTACTCCATCAATCAATGATCAAACCATTCAAGTAAATAACAAAGAAGAATATCATCAAATACAAGCTATGACATTAAGTTTGTTCAAAACCTTTTTGTCACAGTCAAGAGGGGCAGAACTAACAACTGTGAGCTGCAAAGAACATGTGGGACAGATGTAGCAGATGTTACAAAAACAAATGGCTGCATACAACCTTGCAGAGGCCATACATCCAACTAATGGAAGATAGTTTAATTAACTTTAATTAACAGATTGCAGAATGGGTACAGTACAGTACAGCTCAATACACACAATTGTTAAGGGGATGCAGACCAGAGAAAGACTTTCGACTTGTTTACATCAGGGTCCCCCATTTTCAATTCCTAATGAAATCGCTATTATGTGTCTGCATGAACACACAACTGTAACTGTACTAACAAAATAACAAAATAAGGGTTGTCTCAGTTCACAACTATATTGGTCAAGTTTTGGGTGGGACTTGTTTGCGTCCCTACAGCTTCTTATTCAATTGAGCGAGATGCTTGGTTATGTCACACAGCCAGTTTGCATCTGACAGTTCAGACAATATTTCTTCAACCCTTTGTTACCTATTCCGCCTGGATCTTTTTTGTATTTTGGGCTGTAAAATTGTCAAAGAATGTCTGAGGAGTAAGTGCTTTTGGCTTTTTTCCTTTGTTACTTCATCCATACCTCAGATGTTCAACATACATGTATGTGTAAGAATGTGTAATAACTAAGGCTGTCAAAGTTAAAGCTTTATTAACGCATTAACCCACAATTATTTTAACGCCGCTATTTTTTTATCCAAGATTAATGTTAAAAAAAAAAAAAAAAAAATCAGAGCTCTTGGGGGGCCAAATCAAATTATGTGGCGGGCCGCATTTGGCCCGCGGGCCATGAGTTTGACACCTATGCTCTAAACACTGATAGACCCTCTAAACACTGTGATAGACCCTCTAAACACTGTGATAGACCCTCTAAACACTGTGATAGATCTATCACAGTGTTTGTCGGGTCTATCACAGTGTTTGTCGGGTCTATCACAGTGTTTGTCGGGTCTATCACAGTGTTTGTCGGGCCCTCTAAACACCGTGATAGATCTATCACAGTGTTTAGAGGGTATATCACAGTGTTTAGAGGGTATGTCACAGTGGTTAGAGGGTCTGTCACAGTGTTTAGAGGGTCTATCAGTGTTTAGAGGGTCTATCACAGTGTTTATAGGGTCTATCACAGTGTTTATAGGGTCTATCAGTGTTTAGAGGGTCTGTCACAGTGTTTAGAGGGGCTGTCACAGTGTTTAGAGGGTATGTCACAGTGTTTAGAGGGTCTGTTCTGAAGGGCCAGATTAACACTGAGAATCTACGTTTTATTGTTTTATATAACTTGTATATTATTTATATATATAAGCTATATCCCTTTAAGCCTCCGTTTGAATCATAGCATTATTCGCTTTCCTCATTGGATAACGCCCTTGACATTGGCGGCGCCAAGAATCGCGCCCCTCAGACAAGTTCAAAGACGAGTCTGGACAAGTTGAGACATGTCTGGGGCCAGCGCATTGATTCCGGACAAGAGCTTCGGTTGCGCCCTAGAAAGCACTCTAAGTATATATATATTGTGGAAGGCGCAAACAGAAGCAGTTCGTCCGAAGTAAAACAGCAGCAGTTCGACCTAATCTAATGCAGCAGTAACGTTTGTCATTTAGTGTGAATCTAACGTTAACGCAGTTCGTTCGTTGTGCAGCATTAACAAGCAGTTTGTTCGTTTAGTAACTAGTGTGAACCTTAGCAAGTGTGTGTGGACTTAACGTAATTAGTATCAGAACACGAGGTGAACCTAGCAGCAGAACTATTGGACATGTGAGCATTGGAAGCTACCGCGGCGTATCGTTACGGATAACTAGTAGCTCGTTAGATACTACTTTGATATTGTAGAACCATTATAGGTGGATTATAGTGACTTGTGGAAACGTAATACCGTGGAGAAGAGCATCGTTAATACCATTGTCGTTTGGATTTAACTACCCTGAAGATCTACATCGGGCTAGCTTCGAGGGCGAAGCTGGCTGGCTATTATCATTGCTATCGGACATTGGATTACAGCTATTACCCTGCTACTGAGCACTTGGATTATAAGGACCGGATCCGTATGAGAACCCCTTTCTTCAAGTGACCAGCCTGTGTATCCGTCTATTCTTCATTCCTCTGGAGCTTACAACTCTGTGGGAGGAAATCACCAGTCTCCAGCTATACCCTCGTTTGCCCCCCTATATTGCCATCTCACGCCATGCAGTGTCCGGTCTAGTATACTTAGCCTAGGAATTATTCATTCCCACTGACTTTGATACTCTGACATTCTAATATCATTCGCCATAAAAGAGCGACCCAGTAATTATCCGTTGTATCTCTGCCTAATAATAAAATACTGTAAATGATATCTCTTTGTCACCGTGCCGTCTATTTGAGTGTCTGCCATAATAACTGTACTGTCTGGCAAGTAATAATAATAATATGTAGTAGTGGTTTAATCTATCACAATCTTTAATACAGTCAGGGTTTTGTAACCCCTCAGTTACAGGGTCTATCAGTGTTTAGAGGGTGTGATAGACCCTCTAAACCATAGGTGTCAAACTCATGGCCCGCGGGCCAAATGCGGCCCGCCACGTCATTTGATTTGGCCCCCCAAGAGCTCTGGAAAAAATAGGCGGAATAGGTAACAAAGGGTTGAAGAAATATTGTCTGAACTGTCAGATGCAAACTGGCTGTGTGATATAACCGAGCATGTCGCTCAATTGAATAAGAAGCTGTAGGGATGCAAACAAGTCCCACCCAAAACTTGACCAATATAGTTGTGAACTGAGACAACCCTTATTTTGTTATTTTTGAGTACAGTTACAGTTGTGTGTTCATGCAGACACATAATAGCGATTTCATTACGAATTGAAAATGGGGGACCCTGATGTAAACAAGTCGAAAGTCTTTCTCTGGTCTGCATCCCCTTAACAATTGTGTGTATTGAGCTGTACTGTACTGTACCCATTCTGCAATCTGTTAATTAAAGTTAATTAAACTATCTTCCATTAGTTGGATGTATGGCCTCTGCAAGGTTGTGTGCAGCTATTTGTTTTTGTAACATCTGCTACATCTGTCCCACATGTTCTTTGCAGCTCACAGTTGTTAGTTCTGCCCCTCTTGACTGTGACAAAAAGGTTTTGAACAAACTTAATGTCATAGCTTGTATTTGATGATATTATTCTTTGTTATTTACTTGAATGGTTTGATCATTGATTGATGGAGTAATATGGGGTTCTGATAAACAAAAATTATTTCTTAAAATAACATAAGCTAACATATATTTTTACATCTATGCAAATGCATATGCAATATGTATAACTTGAATAAGTAATAAATACAGAAACAACATGTTTAACAATATGTAAATGAGTAGCTACATTTATTTTACATCACATTAACATTTATACAGTCTTTGGCCCTTTGAGGGCAACCATAATGCTGATGTGGCCCTCTGTGAAAATGAGTTTGACACCCCTGCTCTAAACACTCTAATAGACCCTCTAAACACTGTGATAGACCCTACAAACACTGTGATAGACCCTCTAAACACTGATAGACCCTCTAAACACTGTGATCTAGATCTATCACAGTGTTTAGAGGGTCTATCAGAGTTTAGAGGGTCTATCACAGTGTTTCTAGGGTCTATCACAGTGTTTAGAGGGTCTATTGCAGTGTTTCGAGGGTCTATCACACCCTCTAAACACTGATAGACCCTCTAAACACTGTCACAGACCCTCTAAACACTGTGACAGACCCTCTAAACACTGTGATAGACCCTCTAAACACTGTGATAGAAATAAAAATATATGTTAGCTTATGTTATTTTAACAAATAATTTTAGTTTATCAGAACCCCATATTACTCCATCAATCAATGATCAAACCATTCAAGTAAATAACAAAGAAGAATATCATCAAATACAAGCTATGACATTAAGTTTGTTCAAAACCTTTTTGTCACAGTCAAGAGGGGCAGAACTAACAACTGTGAGCTGCAAAGAACATGTGGGACAGATGTAGCAGATGTTACAAAAACAAATGGCTGCACACAACCTTGTAGAGGCCATGCATCCAACTAATGGAAGATAGTATAATTAACTTTAATTAACAGATTGCAGAATGGGTACGATACAGTACAGCTCAATACACACAATTGTTAAGGGGATGCAGACCAGAGAAAGACTTTCGACTTGTTTACATCAGGGTCCCCCATTTTCAATTCGTAATGAAATCGCTATTATGTGTCTGCATGAACACACAACTCTAACTGTACTAAAAAATAACAAAATAAGGTTGTCTCAGTTCACAACTATATTGGTCTAAGTTTTGGGTGGGACTTGTTTGCATCCGTACAGCTTCTTATTCAATTGAGCGAGATGCTCGGTTATGTCACACAGCCAGTTTGCATCTGACAGTTCAGACAATATTTCTTTGTTACCTATTCCGCCTGGATCTTTTTTGTATTTTGGGCTGTAAAATTGTCAAAGAATGTCTGAGGAGTAAGTGCTTTTGGCTTTTTTCCTTTGTTACTTCATCCACACCTCAGATGTTCAACATACATGTATGTGTAAGAATGTGTAATAACTAAGGCTGTCAAAGTTAAAGCTTTATTAACGCATTAACCCACAATTATTTTAACGCCGCTATTTTTTTATCCAAGATTAATGTTTAATTTTTTTTTTTATTTTGTAATTTTTTTTTATAGCTCTTGGGGGGCCAAATCAAATGACGTGGCGGGCCGCATTTGGCCCGCGGGACATGAGTTTGACACCTATGCTCTAAACACTGATAGACCCTCTAAACACTGTGATAGACCCGACAAACACTGTGATAGATCTATCACAGTGTTTAGAGGGTCTATCACAGTGTTTAGAGGGTCTATCACAGTGTTTAGAGCATAGGTGTCAAACTCATGGCCCGCGGGCCAAATGCGGCCCGCCACGTCATTTGATTTGGCCCCCCAAGAGCTATAAAAAAAAATTACAAAATAAAAAACAGTGTTTGTCGGGCCCTCTAAACACTGTGATAGATCTATCACAGTGTTTAGAGGGTCTATCACAGTGTTTAGAGGGTATGTCACAGTGGTTAGAGGGTCTGTCACAGTGTTTAGAGGGTCTATCAGTGTTTAGAGGGTCTATCACAGTGTTTAGAGGGTCTATCACAGTGTTTAGAGGGTCTATCAGTGTTTAGAGGGGCTGTCACAGTGTTTAGAGGGGCTCTCACAGTGTTTAGAGGGTATGTCACAGTGTTTAGAGGGTCTATCAGTGTTTAGAGGGTCTATCACAGTGTTTGTAGGGTCTATCACAGTGTTTGTAGGGTATATCACAGTGTTTAGACGGTCTATTAGAGTGTTTAGAGGGTTTCTCACACCCTCTAAACACTGATAGACCCTCTAAACACTGTGATAGACCCGACAAACACTGTGATAGACCCTCTAAACACTGTGATAGATCTATCACAGTGTTTGTCGGGTCTATCACAGTGTTTGTCGGGTCTATCACAGTGTTTGTCGGGCCCTCTAAACACCGTGATAGATCTATCACAGTGTTTAGAGGGTCTATCACAGTGTTTAGAGGGTATGTCACAGTGGTTAGAGGGTCTGTCACAGTGTTTAGAGGGTATATCAGTGTTTAGAGGGTCTATCACTGTGTTTAGAGGGTCTATCAGTGTTTAGAGGGTCTGTCACAATGTTTAGAGGGGCTGTCACAGTGTTTAGAGGGTATGTCACAGTGTTTAGAGGGTCTATCAGTGTTTAGAGGGTGTGATAGACCCTCTAAACACTGTGATAGACCCTACAAACACTGTGATAGACCCTCTAAACACTGATAGACCCTCTAAACACTGTGATCTAAATCTATCACAGTGTTTAGAGGGTCTATCAGAGTTTAGAGGGTATATCACAGTGTTTAGAGGGTATATCAGTGTTTAGAGGGTCTATCACAGTGTTTAGAGGGTCTATCACACCCTCTAAACACTGATAGACCCTCTAAACACTGTGACAGACCCTCTAAACACTGTGACAGACCCTCTAAACACTGATCGACCCTCTAAACACTGTGATAGACCCTCTAAACACTGATAGACCCTCTAAACACTGTGATAGTACACAGTATTTAGAGGGTCTATCACACACTCTAAACACTGATAGACCCTCTAAACACTGTGACAGACCCTCTAACCACTGTGACATACCCTCTAAACACTGTAATAGACCCTCTAAACACTGTGATAGATCTATCACAGTGTTTAGAGGGTCTATCACAGTGTTTAGAGGGTATATCAGTGTTTAGAGGGTCTATCACAGTGTTTCTAGGGTCTATCACAGTGTTTAGTGGGTCTATCACAGTGTTTAGATGGTCTATCACAGTGTTTAGAGGGTCTATCAGTGTTTAGAGGGTCTATCACATTGTTTGTAGGGTCTATCACAGTGTTTGTAGGGTCTATCACAGTGTTTAGACGGTCTATTAGAGTGTTTAGAGGGTTTATCACACCCTCTAAACACTGATAGACCCTCTAAACACTGTGATAGACCCGACAAACACTGTGATAGATCTATCACAGTGTTTGTCGGGTCTATCACAGTGTTTGTCGGGTCTATCACAGTGTTTGTCTGGCCCTCTAAACACTGTGATAGATCTATCACAGTGTTTAGAGGGTCTATCACAGTGTTTAGAGGGTATGTCACAGTGGTTAGAGGGTCTGTCACAGTGTTTAGAGGGTATATCAGTGTTTAGAGGGTCTATCACTGTGTTTAGAGGGTCTATCAGTGTTTAGAGGGTCTGTCACAGTGTTTAGAGGGGCTGTCACAGTGTTTAGAGGGTATGTCACAGTGTTTAGAGGGTCTATCAGTGTTTAGAGGGTGTGATAGACCCTCTAAACACTCTAATAGACCCTCTAAACACTGTGATAGACCCTACAAACACTGTGATAGACCCTCTAAACACTGATAGACCCTCTAAACACTGTGATCTAGATCTATCACAGTGTTTAGAGGGTCTATCAGAGTTTAAAGGGTCTATCACAGTGTTTCTAGATCTATCACAGTGTTTAGAGAGTCTATCACAGTGTTTAGAGGGTCTATCACAGTGTTTAGAGGGTCTATCAGTGTTTAGAGGGTCTATCACAGTGTTTGGAGGGTCTATCACAGTGTTTGTAGGGTCTAACACAGTGTTTAGAGGGTCTATCACAGTGTTTAGAGGGTCTATCAGTGTTTAGAGGGTATATCACAGTGTTTAGAGGGTCTATCACACCCTCTAAACACTGATAGACCCTCTAAACACTGTGACAGACCCTCTAAACACTGTGACAGACCCTCTAAACACTGTGTTAGACCCTACAAACACTGTGATAGACCCTCCAAACACTGTGATAGACCCTCTAAACACTGATAGACCCTCTAAACACTGTGATAGACCCTCTAAACACTGTGATAGACTCTCTAAACACTGTGATAGTACACAGTGTTTAGAGGGTCTATCACACACTCTAAACACTGATAGACCCTCTAAACACTGTGACAGACCCTCTAACCACTGTGACATACCCTCTAAACACTGTGATAGACCCTCTAAACACTGTGATAGATCTATCACAGTGTTTAGAGGGTCTATCACAGTGTTTAGAGGGTATATCAGTGTTTAGAGGGTCTATCACAGTGTTTCTAGGGTCTATCACAGTGTTTAGAGGGTCTATCACAGTGTTTGTCGGGTCTATCACAGTGTTTAGAGGGTCTATCGCAGTGTTTAAAGGGTCTATCACAGTGTTTAGAGTGTCTATCACAGTGTTTGTCGGGTCTATCACAGTGTTTAGAGGGTGTATCAGTGTTTAGAGGGTCTATCACAGTGTTTAGAGGGTCTATCACAGTGTGTAGAGGGTCTATCACAGTGTTTAGATGGTCTATCACACCCTCTAAACAGTGATAGACCCTCTAAACACTGATAGACCGTCTAAACACTGTGATAGACACTCTAAACACTAATAGACCCTCTAAACACTGTGATAGACCCTCTAAACACTGTGACAGACCCTCTAAACACTGTGACAGACCCTCTAAACAGTGTGACAGACCCGACAAACACTGTGATAGACCCTCTAAACACTGTGATAGATCTATCACAGTGTTTAGAGGGTCTATCACAGTGTTTAGAGGGTCTATCACAGTGTTTCTAGGGTCTATCACAATGTTTAGAGGGTCTATCACAGTGTTTAGAGGGTCTATCACACCCTCTAAACACTGATATACCCTCTAAACACTGTGACAGACCCTCTAACCACTGTGACATACCCTCTAAACACTGTGATATATCTATCACAGTGTTTAGAGGGTCTATCACAGTGTTTAGAGGGTCTATCAGTGTTTAGAGGGTCTATCACAGTGTTTAGAGGGTATATTGCAGTGTTTAGAGGGTCTATCACACCCTCTAAACACTGATAGACCCTCTAAACACTGTGACAGACCCTCTAAACACTGTGACAGACCCTCTAAACACTGTGATAGACCATCTAAACACTGTGATAGACCCTCTAAACACTGTGATAGACCCTCTAAACACTGATAGACCCTCTAAACACTGTGACAGACCCTCTAAACACTGTGACAGACCCTCTAAACACTGTGATAGACCCGACAAACACTGTAATAGACCCTCTAAACACTGTGATAGACACGACAAACACTGTGATAGATCTATCACAGTGTTTAGACGGTCTATCACAGAATTTAGAGGGTCTATCACAGTGTTTAGAGGGTCTATCAGTGTTTAGAGGGTCTATCACAGTGTTTGTAGGGTCTATCACAGTGTTTGTAGGGTCTACCACAGTGTTTAGACGGTCTATCACAGTGTTTAGAGGGTCTATCAGTGTGTCTATTAGAGTGTTTAGAGGGTTTATCACACCCTCTAAACACTGATAGACCCTCTAAACACTGTGATAGACCCGACAAACACTGTGATAGACCCTCTAAACACTGTGATAGATCTATCACAGTGTTTGTCGGGTCTATCACAGTGTTTAGAGGGTCTATCAGTGTTTAGAGGGTCTATCACATATTTGAAATGCTAAACGAGTGATTACAAACCCTACAAACACTGTGATAGACCCTCTAAACACTGTGACATACCCTCTAAACACTGTGATAGACCCTCTAAACACTGTGATAGATCTATCACAGTGTTTAGAGGGTCTATCACAGTGTTTAGAGAGTCTATCACAGTGTTTAGAGGGTCTATCACAGTGTTTAGAGGGTCTATCAGTGTTTGTAGGGTCTATCACAGTATTTAGAGGGTCTATCACAGTGTTTCCTTATGGTGTACTTCAAGGAGCCTACGGATAAACTGATGCTCGGAGTTGATGTACGTTTTATTTATTAAAATATTAAAATATTTGAAATGCTAAACGAGTGATTACAAACCCTACAAACACTGTAATAGACCCTCTAAACACTGATAGACCCTCTAAACACTGTGATAGACCCGACAAACACTGTGATAGACCCTCTAAACACTGTGATAGATCTATCACAGTGTTTAGAGGGTCTATCACAGTGTTTAGAGGGTCTATCACAGTGTTTAGAGGGTCTATCAGTGTTTAGAGGGTCTATCACAGTGTTTAGAGGGTCTATCACAGTGTTTAGAGGGTCTATCAGTGTTTAGAGGGTCTATCACAGTGTTTAGAGGGTCTATCACAGTGTTTAGATGGTCTATCACAGTGTTTAGAGGGTCTATCAGTGTTTAGAGGGTCTATCACAGTGTTTAGAGGGTCTATCACAGTGTTTGTAGGGTCTATCACAGTGTTTAGAGGGTCTATCACAGTGTTTCCTTATGGTGTACTTCAAGGAGCCTACGGAGAAACTGCTGCTCGGAGTTGATGTAAGTTTTATTTATTTAAATATTAAAATATTTGAAATGCTAAACGAGTGATTACAAACCCTACAAACACTGTGATAGACCCTCTAAACACTGTGACATACCCTCTAAACACTGTGATAGACCCTCTAAACACTGTGATAGACCCTCTAAACACTGTGATAGATCTATCACAGTGTTTAGAGGGTCTATCACAGTGTTTAGAGGGTCTATCAGTGTTTAGAGGGTCTATCACAGTGTTTCTAGGGTCTATCACAGTGTTTAGAGGGTCTATCGCAGTGTTTAGAGGGTCTATCACACCCTCTAAACACTGATAGACCCTCTAAACACTGTGACAGATCCTCTAAACACTGTGACAGACCCTCTAAACACTGTGATAGACCCTCTAAACACTGTGATAGATCTATCACAGTGTTTAGAGAGTCTATCACAGTGTTTAGAGGGTCTATCACAGTGTTTAGAGGGTCTATCAGTGTTTAGAGGGTCTATCACAGTGTTTAGAGGGTCTATCACAGTGTTTGTAGGGTCTATCACAGTATTTAGAGGGTCTATCACAGTGTTTCCTTATGGTGTACTTCAAGGAGCCTACGGATAAACTGATGCTCGGAGTTGATGTACGTTTTATTTATTAAAATATTAAAATATTTGAAATGCTAAACGAGTGATTACAAACCCTTCAAACACTGTAATAGACCCTCTAAACACTGATAGACCCTCTAAACACTGTGATAGACCCGACAAACACTGTGATAGACCCTCTAAACACTGTGATAGATCTATCACAGTGTTTAGAGGGTCTATCACAGTGTTTAGAGGGTCTATCACAGTGTTTAGAGGGTCTATCAGTGTTTAGAGGGTCTATCACAGTGTTTAGAGGGTCTATCACAGTGTTTAGAGGGTCTATCACACCCTCTAAACACTGATCGACCCTCTAAACACTGTGACATACCCTCTAAACACTGTGACAGACCCTCTAAACACTGTGACAGACCCTCTAAACTCTGTGATAGACCCTCTAAACACTGTGATAGACCCTCTAAACACTGATAGACCCTCTAAACACTGTGACAGACCGTCTAAACACTGTGGCAGACCCTCTAAACATTGTGATAGACCCGACAAACACTGTGATAGACCCTCTAAACACAGTGATAGACCCTCTAAACACTGTGTTCATAAAATAAATGTTATGCTGTATCTAACGCAGGGCCTTCATTTTCTTCTCTCTGATTTAGATTTCTCTCCTGGCTTTGGTAGGAGGCAACAATTCAGAGAACCTGATCAGACTGATGTTGAAAACTGCTATGACCAACGCCCTGGCCAGTGAGTTCAACTGGGCTGGAAAGAAAGACAAGAAAGCAAAAAGCCATTCAAGCACACAACACTACAAGCCTGCATGTTTGGTGAGCTTCCTCCCCTGCAAACTACTTCATAGGTTAAGTTTAGGTAGTGAGGCATGACTGTCTGCTGGTGATTCAGAATATAATTATGCTGTTGCAAAAACTTTAAAAAAGTGTTATGTTGGAATAAAGTGATGAAAGTGCAACCTATAAGAAATGGACAACGTAATTGGTGAGCTTTAGAGGTGCATGGATACACATTGTATTGCCTAGATGGTGTCAGGCTAGGCGATTGCTTCTCTTTCCTGTCCAGTCTAACTGGATGCTGACTGTAGCTTGTTACTGTAGACCTACAGAGTGAGTGATTAAGTGATTAAAAAAATCACACTTGTGTGAAGTGAGGGGTGCTCTTATCATCGTACATCATCTCACTTCTCTTCCTCACTTTTTTTATTTTTGTGTCTATCAGCTGCTGCTCGACAGTTTGACCCCAAGCTGACCGACCACGACTACAGCGAAACTGTCAAGAAGTGGCTTCGTTATGCGCCAGACCGGGAGGGAGGCATCTCAAGGAACCGAAGTGACCCAAACTTAAGTAAAGCGAACCAGAGTCAAACTTAGGGTACCCCAGCACACACAGTTTCCCTGGTTCATACAGTACAAGGCTTACCCTCATGGACACTGTTCTTCCATGGACAGCATCTACTTGAATGACTTGCTGCTTCAGCCTGTTCTTGCAGTGTTTTTATTTTTAAATTTTTTATTTTAACCTTTATTTACCCAGGGTAGGTTCGCTGAGCACGGATGCTCTTTTTCAGCTACGCCCTGCTTCACATTCACACAGTTCCATTCACACCTGGGAGCTGCCCAGTACAACCACAGTCTGACACTGTTGGCCACTGAGCAACTCCACTGGAGCAGTTGGGGGTTTAGTGCCTTGCTCAAGGGCACTTCAGCGGTTGGTGTTAAGGGTATGGGAGAGAGTTATATGGGAAAGAGTTATAGAAACATACTTTTCCGGACAGATCATCTGAGCTCCACTGTGTTTAAATCCAAATCCTCTGCCATTGTTATTTAACCCTTGTGTCTGAAAACTAAAGTATTATACTCTTATTAGGGGACTAAATTGAAAAACTCCATAAAAATATTATATGTTGAAATAATTTCCCACTTTCTTTTCCATAAATATTTTATTCAACTTCAGCCCTGATCATAACCATTTTTTTAATTTTTTTGTAATGAAATACTCCCACTTTTCTGAAAAGAGTTGTTAAATATGACAAAAAAAACAATATGTGGTGGTTATGATCGGGCTGAAGTTGAATAAACAATTTATGAAAGAGAGTAAAAAAAAATCCAAGATAATTAAAAGATTATGCCACATATATTGGCTACAAACATAATCACTGCAAAGTTATCAAACAAATAAGAATCTGATCAGACACAAGGGTTAAGTTGTTGTTCCCTTTCTAATTTCCTCAAAACATCTAGTCTAGTTAATGTGATCAATATTATTTGACAATTGATGCTTTTTGTTGGAAATTTCAGTCAGTGAGCTCATACTTTGAGCTCATAAATGTATAGTTAAAATGATTGAGACAACGCAAACTTCTGTCTTCGTTGTCCATGCATGCGTGTGCTCACCACACGCGATACGTGTGTCACTATTCTGGCAGTGGCTATAACTGTCATTGATAACTGTGGAAGTATGATATGAGACCCTCTTGAAAGAAATTTTATTTTTTATATTAAATCCATGTTGTAATTTTTGTTCATACATTTTTGGAAATATGGTAATGTAAGAATTTTGAACAACCGCTAATACACCGTCTGCCAACAATAGTGTGTGTTTAACAGCAGGAGAAAAACGTGTAATGTTATGATGTATACATATCAGCAGCAATATTCTAATGTAAAATGTACATTAATCAGTATTGATACCTTAACTTTACAAGTTACAAGTAGATGTACAAGTTACAAATGTACAAGTAGATTACCATTTAGATTATGGTTGAATAAACGTTGATGCCTAACATTGATTCAATATAAAATCAACTAAAATGTGCATGTAGATTACCATTTAGATGATTGTTGAATCAACATTGATATAGTATCAGTTATGGTTGAAACCTAACGTTGATTCAATGTGTAAGTCATAGACAACGATTTGTATAATTTCGATGTCAGGCTTCAACATAGATTCAATATTTCTGCCTAACCATATTTCAACGTTGATTCACAAATTTTTTGCTATCTGGGTATAGTCCGCGAGGGACTTGTTGCAGGCACCGCTGTGTCTAGTAAACACTGTTCTGAAGAGGGATGTGTGTTTCCTTTTTT
Organism: Notolepis coatsorum; assembly: GCF_963971535.1. NCBI lineage: Eukaryota > Metazoa > Chordata > Actinopteri > Aulopiformes > Paralepididae > Notolepis > Notolepis coatsorum. The sequence goes on from NC_140171.1 coordinate 63,441,520, forward strand.
TACCTTCTTTCTTCGGATGAGAAGAGGAAAAGACAACGGCTGTCTGAAGTGTTGGCCTGTATTGCTTTTCTCACGTTGTGCAGTTTTCAGTGGTAGCCACATAGCTTGCTTCTGCGTTAGCTAGTGGTTAGCGATAGCCGGGTTGAGCTAACTGTTAGCCAGTTAGCTGTTTAGCTACGACCTTAGCTACCCGTTTTCGCTCGGCTGGGAACGTTAGCTTGATGCGATCAGTTAGCCTAGAGTTAGCTGTTAGCTTGTGCTACAACCATTGGTATTAGCCGTGAGAATAGCAGGCCCTGGCACTCTGACTACGACATCATCTTTGACAGAAGATGTAGTTGGGCCTGCACCATGACCGGCTGCAGGAGGGGGGCGTCTTGCCGGAGTGAGGCCCCGGCCATAGCTGCTTTTTGCCCCACCAGCGAGAGGCCTTCTTCAACGTGGAGACCAACCTGTGTTGCGGCCTTTCGCCCTGCGTTCTTTGGTGCAGGTAAGATGTCCATTGGACATTACGCCACTCTTCCTTCCTTCCCCTCCCGAATGTTTTGTTAATAACGATGTCTTTGTCTGCAAAACATATGTTACTTCACTACATTTGGAGATACGACATGTGCTGTGTGTGAATTGTCTTGGTCGCTTTGTATAGCTTGGGTAGCGTTGGCCAAGGCTTGTGCCTTTCTCTCTACCTAGGAACAGCGTTGTTTTTTACGTGAGTAAAAATGAACTGGGTTTTTGTTGTATGATGAGAAGTTGTGTGTGTTCATGTAACGTTAGACAACGTGGCTGAGCCCACAACTGGCTGGGTTACCCGACAATACTGTGCCTAGTGGCATGTGATCGAGGGATGAGTCCCTCTCTCAGCTTGTTATTCTTTCTTGAGGGTAATGATGACAATAACAAGTGGCAAGTTTTTTTCACACATAAGCAGGGCTGTGCCTGTTCAAACAAGGTCTTCTGCTGTGCTGGCGTGCATGATGTAAAGCTTACTCTACACATTTGGCGTTGTGTCAGGGGTAAGGTGGTGAGGGGTGGGTTTCCCCAGTTTTCCCCTGTGCCCCCCCCCCCCCTACCCTCAAATATGATTTTGTTTACAAAATGTGTGTTGATTCACTATGTTTTTGGGGATACCTTGTAATCCCTCAGCTTCTGCTGGGGTTGTGCTCTTGCTTAGAGAGAGGCAATTTTTTCTGAAATTTCTTTTGGTTGCTGTCATGTGGACTTAGCAAGGCCTGTGACCAGTACTTAATCGAGGACTTATGTCTGCTCTCATCATGAAAAACGGCGTTCCTCTTACAGTAGTGATAGTGTACTTTTGCCCTTTTTTGTTGTGATGGAGGGTTGTGTGTATCGTTTTCACATTTAAGATCCACAACTGGGTTAGGTGTTGGCCTACAGAAGTTACATGTGGCCTTGGCCCCTCTCTTGGTCTGTGTTTTTTCTTCCTTTAGGGTAAAGGTGTAAAAATTCAGGTGGCAGGTTCGCACATGAGCCTATGTGAAGCTGTTACCTTAAACAGGTATACATGCGCTTCATGTAGCACGCTATGACTGGTGTCATGGCTCTGCTTTGTCATTGCATCGTATCAGGGGTGAGGGGTCATGAGGGGGTGAACTGATAAACCCTCCCTCCACTTTTTTCTGATTGGTCAGGGGGTTGGACCTCCTGTCCTTCGGGCTTCCTGTCACGCTGTTGGGTCAGTGCGTCACAGGGTAGGGAGAGGGGGGGGGGGGGGGGGGAGGGAGTTCCTTGGTCCCACGCCATATTTGGGCAGGTGGGTCACGGAATTCCCCCCGCCATAGAGTACGTCACTGGGCACGTTTCTATTGGTTGTGAGACTTCCGTGAGTTCTTTTCAGGCTCCATGTTGTGGACCTCTGTTATTGTCAAGATGAGTTATGCGGTGCATGAGAACTTAAAAACAAGTTCTGCTCTGCGCTCTGTTGCATATGTCTTGAGCTTGGTCACGTAGCTCAATGTTACATATATCTTTTCAATTATTACTCACGTGGGAAGTCTCTCTGGGGGTTCCCTGTCTCCTCTCTTTTATACAGGGCAGGGTTGACAGGGGTGTTTTCCCTCGGACGCGTCATATGGGACCCATATCTGTGTCTTGGCCAGCTTCCTGCTGCTCTCCCAGGCGGCTTGTAGGGAACGTTATCTGGGTTCTTGTTAGAATTACCATTGATATGTTTTAGGTCTCGACGTGTACATAGTGCTGGCCCTGGGTGCTTCTGTGTGGAACCACGCGTGGGCTTGCGCGCATTGGTTGCTCATCATTGAAACAGCGTTTTTATGGGGCAACTAGGATGGAGTTTGTCTCTTCCGAGCGCCAGTGTACTGGGTTAGTCTCGATGAATTCTCGTTCATCTCTGGGGGGAGATAACGGAATAGATCAAAGCATTGGCGGAGGGGTCTCATGCTTTTGGGGTGGGCCACCGGGCGCAGTGCTTTATGTTCTGACCGTCTTGGTGGCGCCCTCTGTGATGTTTTGGATCGACACGCGTACCTACCCCCCTCTTAGGACTGGGAATGGTGGCGTGATTAGGACACGGGACTGGTTCTGGTCGCGCCGGACCAGGTCAGTTAACCCGTTGTCCGCCGGGGCGCAGATCTGCTCTTCTGGTACCCTGAAGGACTTGTGCTTTTTCGGGGGGAAAATGCCGGGTTTGCCCGGGCGTTGCAGGTGTTCGTGGTTATGTCACTGCGTGTTATCCTTCACTATTGCTTGGTCCATATTGTCTTGTACCTTGCGCTGTGCTATAGGAGCCTGGTCCTTCTCCATTCTTTTTTAGCCCCTCCCTTCTCCTGCTTGGCGGGGCTGGGAGGGGGCTGTCGAGGTCGTTCTTGTACCCCTCTGGCATCCCTGTGTACGTCCCGGTCCGCCGGGGCCAGGTCCGGACTCGTTCTCGTCGACCTGTTGGCCTGGGTTAACCCCTTCTTGAGAACTGAAACACTTGTACTGCTGTATAGCCGGTGTATACCCGCAGTTGTGTTTTGGAGTTTTTTCTTGGGGGGGTTATAGGAACAACCGCCTCCTGTTAGGTGGTGGTTGGTTTCCAGGTGTGTTGGTAGCGGAGTTGACTCTCGGGTTAGGCCGGGCTTGACCCCGTCTGCCTGCGAGTGTGCCCCCGCACCCTTCATGACATCTGCCAATCGTGTCAGCCTTCTCTGCCTCTGCCCCTCTAGAGGGTCTGGTTTTTTTTGTGCACAGCATACCAAACGCCCCTTACGCCGGGGTGCTGTTTTCAGCAGACCCCTTAGGCGCCTGTCTAGTCTGCAGTGCTCCAGGCTCAGGTCGAGTCCTTTTGACCTGTTGCCTGGATTGAGGGATCAACGTCTTTTGGGGTTGTCTCAGCGGTGCGCTGCCTGGTCCCGCTGTGGGGGTGTAGCCTCTTTGAGTGCTTCAGGGCAGCATGCTGTAGGGGGGAAGGGCCTGCTCTTGGATGGGCTCTGTCCGATACGCTGGCGATGTGGGGGGTGGTGTCACTAGTGACCGCCTGGTGGGGTCTCGATGCTGCGGCGTCGTTGGCCTCACCAGGCCCCCTTTTTTCCGGGGGGTCCTGACCCTTCCTGGGGCTGGGTCCTCCTTCGCACTCCGCTGCTACGGCCTTGCCACAGGGTTGGGTTCTTGACCTTGACCCTGTGATATTAGGGATTGTAACAGTTTTTTTTATTTTATTAAAGGGGCTATGCATTATAAATGTCATTTTTCAGTCTCTAGCATTGTATTATAGTAATAGGAGTTCGTATCAATGTGTTTTAGGGTCTAAATACCATATTGGCGGATTGCTCCGATTCAGCCCAGCCCCTCTCGACCTCTAGTAAATCGGGTCATTTTGATTTGAAGTCCTGAGTCACGTCATTAGGCGCACAGTGATGCGATTGGCTCTGTGGTTGGAGCTAATGCCCGCCCCCATTCTACCTAGAAAAGACAGCGAGTGAAGCTGCGGGGCTGTGCGCTTTGGAGGGAGAGAAAGGAAGAGAGAGCCAAGAGTGAGAGAAAGGAGAGAAAGGAAGAGAGAGGGAGGGAGGGAGGGAGAGAGATGGGGCACTTGGGGGGGGGGGGGGGGGGTACCTGCCGGCCGTGCGCCACACGGGAGATTGAAAGAAAGAAAAGAAAAAAGTTGCCCCGTCTCATCAGCGAGAGCCGAGTGGGAGAGAAAGGAGAGAAAGGAAGAGAGAAGGAGGGAGGGAGAGAGAGGGGGCACTTGGGGGGGGTACCTGCCGGCCGCGCGCCGCACGGGAGATTGAAAGAAAGAAAAAAAGAGAGAGAGAGAGAGAGAGAGAGAGAGAGAGAGAGAGAGAGCGAGAGAGAGAGAGAGAGAGTGGAAGCCGAGAGAAGAGGAAGGGAGGGGGGTAGAACACAGTAGAACATTTCTCTCTCTCTCTCTCTCTCTCTCTCTCTCTCTCTCTCTCTCTCTCTCTCTCTCTCTCTCTCTCTCTCTCTCTCTCTCTCTCTCTCTCTCTCATGGTATAAATGATTATTTGTGTAAATAAGGTTATACGCCGACCATTAAGTAAATACATGTTAGTTTAGGAATAAGGGGCAGGTAACTATATAACTATAAGATTTATTCTTCTTCCTGCTCCTTTTGTCCATGGAATGACTATTTATGATTTTTTAATGAAGAAACTATGATTGTATTATTCCATGTGGCAAATAAAAACTCTGAACTGAACTGAACTCTCTCTCTCTTCCCCCCCCCTCCCTCCCTCCCTCTACCAGTGCAGACTGTGGTCTGACTGTCACTCAAAGTGCTTATGGGCGGAGCCATAACAGCCTGATTTCTTGAGGCTGAAAAATGATGGTTTCGAGTACTTGATTAGAAATATAAAACAATGAATTTTTTTGAAAAAAAACTTACAAATGTCTTCAATAGACTAACAGGAATTGTGTAAAGTTGCCCAAATAGTGCTAGGAATAGCAGTGCATAGCCCCTTTAAATATTTAAATTTTTTTTGTTCGTTCCCTAGTGGCATGTGGGTTGTGCGCCTGTGTAGTCGTGGGTTCTTCTGTGGGAAGGTAAGTCCCACGATCTGCTCACCCTGTGCGTTTGAGTTGCTAAACCCTCTTCGCACAGTGGGATCCGATTCCCTCCCGTCCTCTACTAGGGGGGTCCGGGGGCTCGGGTCCTCCCCGGTTATTTTATTTATTTTTTTCACCGTTTTTCTTTATTTTCCCTTTTCAACATGAAACAAGACAATACAATACAATAACAATACTAATAAACAAGACATCACAGGACAATAACAGTAATAATAATAATAATAATAATAATAATAATAATAATAATAATAATAATAATAATAATAATAATAATAATAATAATAATAATAATAATAATAATAATAATAATAATAATAATAATAATAATAATAATAATAATAATAATAATAATAATAATAATAATAATAATAATAATAATAATAACGACAATGACAAGACCATCAGTTAAATCAGAATAATGAAAAATAAAATAGTCATGTATAAATTAAATATATAAATTAATAAGAATATATATGTATATATATACATATACATACACACATACATATATATACATGTATACATGCATATACCCACATGTATGTACCATAAGGCGAGATTACTTGAGCACCCGTCATCTCCAGTATCGACAACCAAGGTCCCTACCCCGTGAGGACCCCAAATCCGGCGCCCCAGCGAGCCAGAGCATCATGCCTCTTTAACACTCCGACTCACCAAGACCTCGAATCAGGGGCCCCCACCAGTCCGAGACCGCGTCTTGTTTGTTATATTCGGAGTTAATGATATTGTTTACACTGTTCATTTTTTCTCATACGTATTTTTAAATAAACAATAATAAATAATAACAACAATGACAACAACAACATCATTGTTATACAACAGACAGGCCTCTTACGCATCTGTAGTACAACTTCTTCCACTAGGGAAACCCACCGCCAAAAAATACACAACCGGGGATAGACATCCCAAGACCCTCGGCCCCCACCCCTCCCCCAACCAAACAGCAAAACCACCAATCGACACGGCCAGCGACAGCATGCGGATATATTCACATACCGCCACTAGCCGTATCAATCAACAGCCCCTCTGCTCAATCGAGAAAACAGCGGAGACCAAAGGTGCCGGAACATCCACCCCCGGCCTCGCTCCTCCAAGGTCAATCTCTCCAATGGAAGAAGCTGGGATATCTGATCTTGAAACATCTCAAAAGTGGGCAGAGAGTCATTTTTCCAAAACAGGAGAATACATTTCTTGGCAAAGTATGTTATAACAATCAGCAGTCTATATTTTTTTGGATCCATCTGGATCTCTGGTAATTCATTAAGTAAATAGGCACATGGGGACAAGTCAAATTCCATTTCTAATACAGATTTTTATAAATAAATGAATACAATTCCAGAATCGTTTTAGTTTATCACAGTGCCAAAACATGTGTAGAAATGTTCCTTCGTTAGTTTTACATCTAGGACAGTTTATTGAATTATCTCTAGACATTTTATGCATTTTTATTGGAGTTAAATACAATTTATGGATAAATTTAAAATTTGCTTCTTTGATTTTGTTACTTGTAAATGGAAAGTGTATTCTATCACAAATATTTAGCCATGTATTTTCTGCAAATTTCATGGTTATGTCTGTCTCCCAGATCCTCAACAAAGGCAAAAAAGATGAGTGACATTCTTTGGAGAAGATGTCATAAAATTCACTAATTTTACCTTTAATTGTGGTCGATGACATTAGTATTTCTTCTATTTCATGTAATTCTAGTCTTAGTTTATTTTCTCTTCTCAGTATGTGTATAATGTTTCTCATTTGTAAATATTTAAAGAAATCAGTATTTGGGATGGCATATTCTGTTCTTAAATCCATAAATGATTTTAACTGCATATTTGTATGAAACAGGTCTTTGAATTGACTTATCCCCAACTGAGCCCATTTGAGTATATTAATTGATCTTAGATGTTTATCTAGATCAGAATTGTGATAGATAGGAGAGTATATGGAGGTACAATTGGTGATACCCAGTTTTTTTAGCAGTCCTTCCAAGCACATAGTGTGTTAAAAACAGTGAAGCAATTACCTATGTTTCTTATCTTTTTAAATTGTTTTATAAATATGAGAGAGTCCAATGGTAACGGGTCAACAAATTTAGCTTCTAACTGAAACCACTGTGAGTCCCATCTTCCCAACGACCATGACAGTACATTTCTTAATTGGGCTGACCAAAAATAATGTTGGAGGTTGGGGAGACCGATACCTCCCATGGATTCTGGTTTCATAAGTTTCAATAACTTTATCCTAGGCATTTTGTTGCACCAAATACATTTTGAGATGGGTCTATTCATAGATTTGAAAAATTCTGTAGATAAGTAACATGGTAACATTTGAAAAAGGAAATTTAGTCTTGGAAGGACGTTCATTCTTATTACATTTATTCTTCCCAGCAGAGATAATGGGAGCGTGGACCATTTACACAAATCCGTTTTTATCTTTTCTATAAGAGGACAATAGTTTTCCCTGTACAAGTTCTCTAGTTGCGGTGTAATGTTTATTCCCAAATATTTAAACCCTTCTGGAGACCAATTAAAAGGATATGTTTTATAAATCGTTTTGGTTGGGGTCATATGCAGGAGACAAGCATTTGATTTATTAAAGTTTAACTTATATCCAGAGTATTTTCCAAATTGTTCTATTTCGTTATATAAGTGTGATAAGGACTGTTCTGGGTCTTTTATGTATAAAATAATGTCATCTGCGTATAAGGATATTTTATGTTCCTCCTTATTCATTTTCAGTCCTTTAATGTGAATATTGTCTCGTACACATGACGCCAGCAATTCAATCACCATCGCGAAGAGTGAACTCGACAGTGGGCATCCTTGTCTTGTCCCTCTCGTTAGTGTAAAAAAATCAGAGGAAGCTCCATTGGTAATGGCAGCTGCTTTAGGATTTTTATAGATTGCTTTAATCCAAGCGATAAAGTTTGGTCCCATATTAAGCTTGTCAAGTATAGAAAAAAGAAAGTTCCATTTAACCCTATCGAAGGCCTTCTCTGCTTCCAGTGATAGGAGCAGAGAAGGGCTCCGACTGGTGTCCAAATGGTTTATTACATTTAAAAGTCTCCTTATATTGTCAGCAGAATATCTCCCTTTTATGAAACCTGATTGGTCTGGATTAATCAATTTAGGCAAAATATCTTCTAGTCTTTTTGCTAATAATTTGGTTATAATCTTGTAATCGTGATCTAAAAGACTAATAGGTCTATATGATGAACAATTTAAAGGATATTTGCCACTTTTGTGCAATACTGTGATATGTGCTAGGTTCATTGATTGAGGGAGTATTCTATTGTGACAGAAATTATACATCATTGCCATAAAAATGGGATGAAGTTCAGTCCAAAATTCTTTATAAAATTCAGCAGAAAAACCATCTGGTCCTGGGCTTTTATTTATGGGCATTAACTTAATTGTGGCCAGAACCTCTTCTTTTGTAAATTATGAGTTAAGGTATTGCTGGTCTAATTCAGACAATTTTGACAATTTCTTATTTTGTAAGTACTGGTCCAGTTGTTCTTGTGAATGAGAACTTTGAGATTTGTAAAGTGTATTGTAGAATTCAAAGAAAGCTTGATTAATCTCTTTAGGTTGATATGTTATATTATCATTGAGATGAATTGCTTTAATAGTTATTTCTGTTTGTTCTTTCTTTAATTGATGGGCCAGTAATTTACTTGGTTTATTGCCAAATTCGTAATGCTTTTGTCTAACGTAATTCATTTTTGTTGTAATTTCGTTTGAAATATTAAGGTTTAATTTGGCTCTGGCCACAATTAATTGTCTCCAATTGTCCTCTGTAGACGCTGTCTTATGAAGTGCTTCACATCTTATTACTTCTCTCTCAAGTTCTTGTGCTTGTGCTCTTTTTACTCGCTTTTTAAGGCGAGACACTGCAGGTGAATAGTCAAATATACTTTTTTTGTTGATTTTGAGATTTTGTTATATTTTGCTTCCTAAACATGTCTTCTATGAAACTAGTGACAATAAAACGTCAATAACACACATTTAGTTGTTTATTTTACATCATTTTGCCTTATTGCATCCATAAATGTGCACATATTTAATGGGGAAGTGCCACATTTGCATATATAAACATAAATTTCAGAAAACTTGCAATATATTTTTTCTTAGTTTATATGTACATAACAAATTGGGAAAGTTTCATAGTGATATCTATTCAAATATTTTTTGCCTATTAGGGGGTACTACACTGTACTACACTGTTTGTAGCCTGTGTGTAGTTCTGTTCAGTTCAATAACATCATTATTATTATTATTCAGTTATCAGGCATGTGTTTAGGTTGTCTATTACTAATGGTTTGATTAGGTATTGTGTTTGTAAATATCTGTTTAAAAAAAAAAGTATGGCATTTTACAATACAGAACTTTGAAGGCGTTTTCCCAAAAATGAGTTTTAAGAGTTTTTCCTCATACTCTGAGCCAGAAATCTCCACTTCAGTAGCACTCACATACACCAAACCTTCCAGTTCTATTCATATCTATCTTCTGAAGGTATTTACAGAAGGGTTTGTTGATATCACATTCTTACCCTGATTTATATCACATTTTATTCCTAAAAACATGGCGAAATATGGAATTTTACCATAAAGATTTACTGAATGGAGTATTTTCTGATTTATGGAGTGATAAAAAGAGATATCCAAAAGCCCCTCTGTAATAACCTTTGGCTCTAATATGTCAACAAAATGAAACTATAATTTTGAAAATGGCTTTATCCAATGTTCAGATTTCTGTCCTGGAATTATATGCAAATTAGTGCATATTTAAGTAGATCGTGCCTCATTTGCATATTTAAACATACAATTTCAGTAAACTTGTAATACAAAAAAGTCTTGTCTTAATATAAGTAATCAACTGGGGAAGTTTCATTGTGATATCTATTAGTTAATTTTTTTACCCTATTCACCTGCAGTGTCTCCCCTTAAATGAACCATATGAAATTATTAGTCCTCTTAAAGTGGCTTTTGCAGCCTCCCAGATAATGTTAGGGTCAATGAGGGGGTCATTATTTTCCTTTATGTAGTTTGTAATCCATGTTCGCGTTTTTACTTTAAATTCTTCATCTTGGAGTAATGAATTATCAAATTTCCATTGTTTGGTGAACGAGTTGTTCCTATTAAACTGAATAGTCATGCATATTCTGGCATGATCTGATAAAATGATTGGGCTAATTTCACATTCCTTTATCATGTATATATATTTTGAGTAAATAAAGGCATAGTCTATTCTACTATATGAGTTATGTACATTTGAGAAGAAGCTGTAGTCTTTAATGCCTGGATGTAATTCACGCCAGACATCAATTAGGCTACTTTCTGCACATAACCCTTGAAGAACTTTTGAGGATTTGGAGCTATGGTTAGTTTGACTAGACTTATCCAATGCTGTCATTGTCAGATTAAAATCTCCCACCATCACTCCAAAACCTTTATAGTTTTCATTGAACAGCAACACCATGTCAGACATAAATGTGGGTTCATCGGCATTGGGGGCATAAATGTTCAAAAAAGTAATGGATGTTCCCCAAATGCAGCCTGACACCAAGACAAACCGTCCGTTTGGGTCTGTAATTGTTTTTTCTACTGTAAATGGTATTGTTTTGTTAATCAAAATAGCCGTTCCCCTGCTATGACTTTTATATGATGAGAAATAGACCTGACCTACCCATTCTCTTTTTAACTTTGCGTGTTCAGTGTCTGACAAATATGTTTCTTGTAAAAAAGCCACATCTCCCGGTTCTGATGGTTGTGGGGGGCCTCAGTGGGTACATTTGTCGAGCTTCCGCTCTGCTCAGCTCCTGTGTTCCAATAGAGCGCAGAGCGTAAGCTATACGATACATACGGTTATCCTATAACCATAGTTATATGAGTATAGCGAGCGCTCTGCGCTGACTCACTGAGGACCCCGTGGTCTTCGCCTTCGGTGGTGAAAGACTTGGGAAGGAGCTGTTAGTATGGCCACATCCACGCTTATCTAGAGGAGCGGATGGGGGTGTGGCCAGGCGGATGGGTGTGTACATGTGAAGAAATCGATTCAGTATTAGACTGGATATGGATATGTTCTAATAGAGTGCAGAGCACTCGCTATACTCATATAACTATGGTCAGGGCCGCCTCAGGGGGTGTGCGAGCAGTGCGGTCGCACAGGGCCTCGCGGGAAGGGGGGCCTCGCAAAATAAAAATAAAAAAAAAATAAAAAAAAAATATTTTTTATTTATTTTTTTTATTATTATTTTTTATTTATTTTTTATTTATTTTTTATTTTTTTGCGAGGCCCCCCTTCCCGCGAGGCCCTTTTTCATCACAGACCTAAAATCTAGTTTTGCTTATATGCTTATATATTTCACATTAGACACGTTTGTAGAATGTGTCTGACTTCCTGGCTCTGCAGACTGCAGTTTTCCGGTTTCTGCAGATTTGCTGCTCTACAGATTTTAGGATAGTGTTTCCGGCCCGTCCGCCGACCGCCGTAATACCAAATAGAAGAAGAAGACACACGAGGTAGATAATTCAGCGCTATTCAGAGGAGTGAGGCGAGTGGATGTCTTTTCAAAAGAAGGAGAAGAGAACTTGTGAGCAGATAAATCTGTTAGGCAGCAATATGCCGAAAGGTGTCCAGTCTGCCGGAAAGTACTCGAAGAAGAAGAAGAAGAAGAAGAAGAATTACACCGTGGGCCAAGTCTCCTTCCAACTTTACCATTGGCGCCGGCCGCGCCGCATTCATTGATACTGCGTTATGTGAGTCAACCTATGATTATATACCCGCCGTGGACCTGTCCTGACCTATCTATCTTTCTCTCTCTCTGGAGCCAAACTGGTCGACTAGCTAATATATAGTACTACTAGTAGCTAACTGTGTATGCCTGGTGAGAGCACCTGGCTGTATGTAGACAGTAGCCGCATAGCTTGTTAGCTGTTAGCTAACGCAGAAGCAAGCTATGCGGCTACTACATGCAGCCAGGTGCCTGATTGAGCTAACTGTTAGCCAGTTAGCTGTTTAGCGTCAGCTGGGAACGTTCGTTTGATGCTATCAGTTAGCCTTGAGAATAGCAGGCCCTGGCACTCTGACTACGACATCATCTTTGACAGAAGATGTAGTCGGGCCTGCACCATGACAAGGCTCTGGCCATAGCTTTGTCCCGACAGCGAGAGGCCTTTCGTCAACGTGGAGACCTGTGTTGCAGGCCTTTCGCCCTGCGTTCCTCGTGCAGGTAAAATGTCATGACATTACCCCACTCTTCCTTCCTTCCCCTCCCGAATGTTTTGTTAATAACGATGTTTTTTTCCAGGCAAAACATATGCTACTTCACAACATTTGGAGATACGACATGTGCTGTGTGTGAATGGTCGTTTGTGTAGCTTGGGTAGCGTTGGGCCGTTGGCCAAAGCTGTGTGTCACGTGGCCTGGTGTCACAGTACCTGGCTAGCCTATTTAGCTGATGTCGGCCATTGGCTCCTTGCTGCTTTGGTTTCTCTGGTATAGACGCTCTTCTTGTTGGATTTAAGTGTTGATCTTTGTCCTTTTGAATCTCTCATACATGCTATAGTCTCTCTCTAACACACACACACATGACAAACACACATGTTCTCTCTCTCTCTCTCTCTCTCTTTCTAACACACACAGTCTGCCTATGGCGGCCTTTCTCGATGGCTAGGCTGTGCTCAAGGATCTTCAGTCACAGTGCTCAGGTATTCTGCCACTGTGTACTCTCTGTTTAGGGCCAAATAGCATTTCAATTTCTTTCCAATGTGTCTCTCTCTCTCTCTCTCTCTCTCTCTCTCTGTACACTGTTAAATCTCGCACAGGGCCTCGCATTTCTCCCAGGCGGCCCTGACTATGGTTATAGGATAACCGTATGTTCATAGACTTATGAGGCAATGAGAACACTCTACTGTTCACTCATCTCACTTTATCTCAGTTATTGTGTTGAAGTATGGGGGAATACTTATGGGACCAATTTAAAACCATTATATATACTACAGAAGAGGGCTGTAAGAATCACACATAAAGTGAATTATCGAGAACACACAAACACATTATTTATTAAATCTAGAATAATTTAACTTGAAGACATGGTTAAGTTTCAAACAATGTTAATTATGTTTAGGGCAAGAAATAATACACTGCCAGAAAAACTACAAAATCTTTTTCATTTAGAAAGTGAGTTTAGTAGGAGAAAATAAAATTTTAAACATCAGTTTGCACGTACCACACAGATGTGTCCTTCAGTTATTGGTGTAAAGTTGTGGAATTCTCTCCATAGCGAGCTTAAGGGATGTAATAGTGTTTGTCAATTCAAAAAGAATTATAAAAAAAAAAAAAATTGTCAGTATGAAAGTCAAATGTGATCTGAATAGTGAGACATTTTCTTGTTTTTCCTTTCTTTTATTCTTTATTCTTTATTATTATTATTATTATTTAATTTTGTCTTGTTTCAACTGTGGATTGTTTGTTTCTTGTTACCTGTTACCTTTCCACTTTGTGCCTAGTGGCACATAAGGCCTTCACAGAGCGTGTCCACTTATCTCGGTCAGCTGCCATTGTTCTTGCTTCAGGCCATAAGCTCCACCCTGCCACTTTTATTTCTTTCTCTACTGTGCGTCTCCAGGTAGTCTTTGGTCTTCCTTTTCTTCTTTTCCCTTCTGGTGCCCAAATCATTGATATGTTGCAGTCGTTGTTGTGGTCTTGCCTCAGTATGTGTCCTATCATCTTCCATCTTCGCCACTTCACTTCCTTGCTCAACAGCTTCATGTCGGCTCTTTTTAGTAGCTCTACGGTGCTGATGCGGTCTTGCCACTGGATTTTGAGGATTCTTCTGAGGCATCTGTTATGGAACACGTCGACTGATTTGTTGTGGCATAACCAGGGCCGGACTGGGGAAATAATTCATTCCGGGAGATATAGCGCGAAATATAGCCCCAGTCAGGCCACTTTTTAAGCGGGGGGTCTGGGGGTCCCCCACCAGGATTTTTTTTGTTACAAAGACTTAATTTCCTGCATTCTGGTGAATTTTAGTGCATGTGAATCACAAACTAATGAGCCAACAATTGCTTAGTACAATGTACTGTTATGGACCTCAAATAAAACTGTTGTGGCACTAGCAATGCTACTCTCTCCACCTTCAAAAAGAAAAAAGCAAGAGCACAACATATTTTTCTATTTACTATTATAATACAGTTAACCACTCTCTCCTGTAAGGGCCTTTCTTTTTCTTTGTTTTATCCCTCTCTCCTCCACCCTTTCTCTTTCTTCCACTGTCCATCTTGACATCAACGTTAATTGACTTTCGCTCTACTGTATCTCTCCCAAGTCCCTCACTACCTGGCTCATTGCCTGGCTGTTATTCTGCATCTGAGTGCCGTCTGCCATTCCATTCGCCGCGTCCGCTGTCAATCAGTTGTATCGCCTGGTCCCGCCTCCACCAATCACAAGCGGCAGCACGGCTCCATTGTTTGTGTGTGATCCGCGTGAGAGAGAGAGTCAGATAGTTCTCCAACTCTGTCGCAGACAGTGAAATCCTGGTTGTTCCCCACCCATCTAGGTTATCTAACTATCGCGCCGCGCCGCCGCCACAACTAGAAACAATGGCCTGGCAAAAAAATTAAAAATAATAATATATATATATATATATATATATATATTTTTTTTTATATAATTTTCTTTTTTTAAATCTGTCCAGGCCAGGCCACCGGGAAAACTCCCGGTGCTCCCGATGGCCAGTCCGGGCCTGGGCACAACCAGTGTTTTGTACAATCTCAGCTTTGTTCTTCTTGAGATGCTGTTGGAGTGCCAGATCTTTTTTAGTTTGATGAATGCACCTCTTGCTTTGGATAGTCTGTTCTTTAGGTCTTTCATACCCCCTCCCTCTTTACAGATGGTGGCTCCCAAGTATGTGAATTGGTCTACATCCTCAATCTCTTCGTCGTTGATGTTGATTTTGTCATGGTTTCTTGCATTCATTCTCATGGTTTTTGTCTTTCCGGTGTTAATCTTGAGTCCCACTCGTCTGGCTTCTCTCTCTTCTGTAACCGGCTTGTTCTTTTCTTAGCCGTGAGTCAATTCCAATTCTGATTCGGTCAATGATGATCCTGCCAAGTATCTTGCCTACGACTGGAAGTAGGGTGATGCCTCTTGAGTTCTTGCATTCTTTGAGGTTTCCTTTCTTTGCTAGTTTGATGATAAGCCCCCTCTTCCAGTTCTTCGGGATCTTCTCCTGCCTCCATATTTTTTCCAACAATCGATGTACCTTCTTTGCTGAAAACTCAATGTCTGCTTTTAATAACTCGGCTGTGATGTTGTCGATTCCTGGTGCTTTCCCATTCTGAAGTCATTTAATCACTTCCTTTACTTCACTTAGTGTTGGTTCATGTACAGGAATCTCTTCAATCATGTTAGTGAGTTCACATTCTTCCTCATCAGTTATTGGGTTTTCTGGTGGTTCCCTATTCAGTACTTCCTTGAAGTGTTCTGTCCACCTTGCCTGCACTGCATCTTTTCCGCTGATGAGGTTGCCATTCTTATCCAGTACTGCTGTGCTCTGTCTAGGTCTCTCGTTGCACAGTGCCTTCGTAAGACCGTACAGTGTCTTCATTTGTTGTTTCCTTGCAGCTTCTTCTGCTTCACTTGCAATGTTCTCCCTCCATTTCTTTTTGTCCATCTTTATACTTCTCTTTGTTTCTCTATCCTTCTCTGTGTACTTTGCTTTTAGCTGTTTCTTGATTCTTTCCGAGTGTGTGCCAAGGATCCTTTTGTTTATTGTTTCCCGCTGGTCTACAAGGTTCCATGATTTTTCACTGATCCATGGCTTCTTATTCTTCCGTGGTCTACCCAGGATTGCTTCAGCGACTTCAGTGTAGGCTTTCTCCAGAACCTGAGAGTCACGCTCCACCTCTTCGTTGTCTTCTATTCCTCGCCCTTCATCTTCCAGCACCTGAAACCTGTTTCTCAGGTTGATGGTAAAAGACTTCAGGATGGCTTCATCTTTCAGCTTTGTTGTGTTGTACTTGACTCGGGTGCTTTTCTTTTCCTTCTGCTTCGTCTTCAGTCTTAACTTGACCGTTGTGCACACGAGGTAGTGGTCGCTTCCAATGCCTGCAGATCTGCATACTCTTGTGTCTTTCACTGAGTTCCTGAATCGTTTGTTAATTAGCACATGGTCTATCTGGTTCTTGGTCTTCCCGTCCCGAGATACCAACGTGGCCTTGTGTATATTCTTATGTGGGAATAGTGTTCCAGTAATGACTAGCTCGTTCATGTCAGACATTTCACACAGTCTTTCTCCGTTGTCGTTACGCTTTCCGATCCCGTGCTTGCCCATCACTCTTTCGTAGCCCTGGTTTTCATCTCCCACTTTGGCGTTCATATCCCCGGTGATGATCAGCATGTCGTGTATGTTCCTGCTGTCTAGGATGTCTTGCAGTCTCCTGTAGAACAAATTTTTTACTTGATCCTCTGCATCTTCTGTGGGTGCATAGATGTGGACAACTGTGAGCTTGATGTGTTGGGAATGGTACCTAGCTTGAATGATCCTTTCACTGACTGGTGTCCAGTCTATCAGTGCTCTTGCTGCTTTTTTAGACATCACTATGCCCACCCCTTGTCTGTGGTTGTCATCATCTCTTCCTGAGTATATTATGGATTCTCCGGTTGCAAGCTCCACTTTTCCTTGCCCCGTCCAGTGTGTTTAGCTGATTCCTATGATGTCGATTCCTCTGGTTGTCATCTCTCTTGCTACTATGGCAATATTGCCGCTCCTGTACAGTGTTCGTACGTTCCAATTCCCAATTTTCATGGTTTCCTTCGGATGCACTAGTGGCCTATTCGGCCCAAAGGCGTCCTCGCGGCTTTGGCCCTTGGGTGTCATGGTGTCTCTCCTGTTACAAGAAGGACTGGCTTTGGCGTCTCGAAGATTGTGTGAATTTGCTCTGTTTCTGGTTTCTGTAATAACGTTTTTTTTCCGGGAGCAGGTTATCGGCCCTCAGCCCAACCCCCAACCTGGAGGACCAGTTGGATCACTCTTCGTCTGGTCTCTCTCCTTCTACCTGTTCGGCTTGGGTGACCCTGCTAGGAGTAAAAGACTCCTGCCGACATAGCTCTAGGGGTCATTGAGACGCACAAACTGCCCCACCGCATTAAGGTGGTGATCCGTTGGATATGGTATAAATAATTATTTTGTGTAAATTAGGTTGTACGCCGAACATCAAGTAAATACTTATTTAGTTTAGGAATAAGGGGCAGGTAACTATAAGATTTATTCTTCTTCCTGCTCCTTTTGTCCATGGTATGATATTTATGATTGTGTATGAAGAAACTCTGATTGTATTGATTCCATGTGGCAAATAAAACTCTGAATCTGAATCTGAATTAGAAACGGTTTTGGTCAAAAGTGAGAGAGTTCAGAAAACAATTTTCTCATAGACTTCAATGCATTCGACAGAGAATTATCTTCTCGTTTTGGCTCGTGACTTTTCACCTAGATCCCTGATTCGATTTCGGGATCGCCAAATGATTGATGGAGGTAGAGGCTTGAGAGTCGGGAGTGGTATTTGAAAAAATAAAAAGTATGCCGTCTACTTCGGTGCATGCCTAACATATTGGCATGTAACTCGAGAACCGCTGAGCGGACTTTGTAGCCTGAAATGGCTATCGACAGGCAACAAATACGGCTTTAATTCGATATATTGTAATAAAAAATAGAGGTAGAGGTCGCCAAAGTGCCGGTGGGCAAATTGTCCTCAAGAGGGCCCACATGTGGGCCCCCAAGTGTTAAGAGGTTTTAAAGTGAGAATTCACCTGATCACGACCACCTTCTTACCACAACTCGATTATGGTGATTTACTCTACATGTATGCACCTGATCAGTACCTCAGAAAGCTGGATACTGTGTACCATTCTGCCTTACGGTTTGTTATGGGATGTGGCAATCGAGTGCATCATTGCACCCTATATGCCATTGCATGTTGCCCATCTCTACAAGCAAGCAGATTTTCACGATGGCTCTCTCTTGTGCACAAAGCTCTACTTAGGCTGGTTCCCTCATACAGCAAGTAAGCAAAGCAAGTATGCCCTCGTTCCCAAGATGCTCTGACATTGGATGTTCCCTATGTGAGAACTGAATTGGGAAAAGGGGCTTTTAAATATGCTGCTCCTTCATCCTGGGACAAGCTACAGGAGGAACTAAAATTACCAGGACTGGTCACCCTCTGAGAATTTAAAACCATCTTGAAAACCTATGAATGCAGTTCCCTCGGACAGTGCAACTGTGTTTGATAACTTGCCTGAAATTAGATCTTGCTGTGAATGTGTTATCTGTATTTTATTGTAATGTTCTTTTTTATGTCGAAACGTTCTGCTGCCTTGCTTGGCCAGATAGCTCTTGAAAAGGAGATTTTAATCTCAATGATGCTTATCTGGTTAAATAAAGGATTTGATTGATGTGTATGATTTCAGTTGTTAGCATGCTTTTGTGTGTGTGTGTGTGTGTGTGTGTGTGTGTGTGTGTGTGTGTGTGTGTGTGTGTGTGTGTGTGTGTGTGTGTGTGTGTGTGTGTGTGGCTGTGTGTGTGTGTGTTTGTGTGTGTGTCTGTGTGTGTGTGTGTGTGCCTGTGCGTGTGTGTGTGTGTGTGTGTGTGTGTGTGTGTGTGTGTGTGTGTGTGTGTGTGTGTGTGTGTGTGTGTGTGTGTGTGTGTGTGTGTGTGTGTGTGTGTGTGTGTGTGTGCGTGCGTGCGTGCGTGTGTCCGAGAGAGAGAGAGAGAGAGAGAGAGAGAGAGAGAGAGAGAGAGAGAGAAGAGAGAGAGAGAAAGAGATAGAGAGAGAGAGAGAGAGAGAGAGAGAGAGAGAGAGAGAGAGAGAGAGAGAGAGAGAGAGAGAGAGAGAGAGAGAGAGAGAGAGAGAGAGAGAGAGAGAGAGAGAGAGAGAGAGATATGATGGCTGTGTGAAGAGCAGAGGAGGAGCCATACCAGCAGAACTATCACTGGAATGCTTAGCACATTTCTCCACCACGGTAACTGTCCAGGGTAAATGCCACCAGGCCACACATCTAGTTTCATCCCTCTCTTATGGTTTCTCCTCCTGCTCCTCCTCACACCCCCACCCCCTCCATCCTACTCCTCTTCCTGTCCTCCTCACCCTTCCTCCTCGTCCTCTGTATTAGAGGACGCGACCCCCGGTCAGACGCCTCTGGTTTTAGCTCCGCAACGATGTACACACTTTTAGCTATTATGTTTGTTTTTTCTACTTTTTTTATTAAAGCAACACTGGCGGGTACGTCATACGACCGCCAGACACTTATGGACCTAAACCCCGGGCTCAAAGAGGAGTTTGGAGACACTTTATGCCTAGAATGGCCAACCGAGATCAGAAGAGAGAACGGCAACAAAGAAAATAACAGGCAGGAAGAGGCACAGAGGGAGACGAGGAGGTATCAGGCTGCGATTAAAAAGAGCTGCTTACCGCCCAGCAATTCCATCCATATTTCTGGCGAATGCACGTTCGCTGGAGGGTAGGATGGATGACTTAAGGGCGAGGGTCCGCTTCCAACGGGAGATGAGAGACATCAACATCATGTGTTTCACGGAAACATGGCTCAAGTCAGCGACTCCGGACAACAGCGTCTCTCCCTCTGACGCCTTTACCGTATTACGTGCGGACCGAACGGCAGCCTCTGGAAAGAGCGTCGGAGGCGGGGTCTGCCTCTTCACGAACAATGTCTGGGTTAACCCCAAAGAAGTGCATGTTCTCTCGAGCTCATGCTCCCCAGACATGGAACATCTTTCAATCCTGTGCCGCCCGTTCCACCTCCCCTGGGAGTTTACCGCGGTCATCATGACCGCCGTATATATACCCCCACAGGCGAATACTGGCAAAGCGCTGGGGGAACTACATGATCACCTCAACAGACACCAGATCAAACACCCGGACGCGGCGATGATAGTGGCTGGCGATTTCAACCAGGCGAACCTGAAGAAAGTGATGCCGTCTCCACCAGAGGGAGGAACACACTCGACCACTGTTATTCCCCGTTCAGAGCCGGCTACAAGGCGGTAGCAGCTCCGCCATTAACGGGGTCTTCAAGCTCGAGCGATCACGACTCCATCTTGCTATTCCCCGCCTACAAGCAAAGATCACGTGACGCCGTCGTGTCACGTGAGACAAAGAAGTGGACTGACGAATCAGAGGCCACGCTCCAGGACGTGTTAGCAGACACGGATTGGGATATGTTCCAAGGCAGCGCCAGTGACCTCAGCGAGCTCGCAGACACAGTGGTGAGCTATATAACAACAATAGCTGATAGTATTGTCCCCACGAAAAAGGTGCAGGTTTTCCCAAACCAGAAACCGTGGGTGGACAGTACTATTAGAGCAGCTCTGAACTCTCGCACCACCGCTTACAACCTGGGCAGAGAGTCAGGAAACATGGAGGAGTATAAGGCTTCAGTCTATACTCTACGCAAGGCTGTTAAACTTGCTAAGAGGACATATGCTGACAAACTGGAGACACAAATGGCACAAAACGACACAAGAGGCTTATGGCGGGGACTGAAGACAATAACTGACTACAAAGTCAGCGCCCCCTCAATGGGGAGCGACGACGCCTCCCTCGCGGACAAGCTCAACTCTTTCTACGCTCGGTTTGGTGTAGACAGTGGCGCTGCTAGCTCTCCGGCTAGTGACGTCACTGGCGCGCCGGCTGTTGTGGAGGGGGGGGGGGGCAACCGCGGGGGGCGGGGACGCTCTCTCGTTGTCGGAACACAGTGTGAGAAGAGCATTTATGCAGGTGAACACCAGGAAGGCTGCTGGCCCAGATGGTATAACAGGACGCATACTTAAGTCCTGTGCCAACCAGCTAGCCCCGGTGTTCACCGCCATATTTAATCAATCCCTGGCGGAGTCAGTGGTCCCTGCCTGCTTCAAGATGTCTACCATCATCCCTGTACCGAAGAAACCCTCCCCAACATGTCCAAATGACTACAGACCGGTGGCACTCACCTCTGTGGTCATGAAATGTTTCGAGAGGCTGGTCAAGGACCACATTTGTGCCTCCCTCCCCAGAGATATGGACCCTATGCAATTTGCATACAGGACAAACAGGTACACTGACGACGCGGTCTCCCAGGTACTGCACAGCACCCTCTCTCATCTTGACCGTCAGAAGGGGGGCTATGTGAGACTGTTGTTCATTGACTACAGCTCAGCGTTCAACACCATAGTCCCCATCAGACTGGTGGACAAGCTGATCGAGCTGGGTCTGAGCTCCGCCCTGAGCGCCTGGGTACTGGACTTTCTGAGCGATAGACCCCAGGCGGTCAGGGTGGGGGGTCAGACCTCCAACACCATCACCCTGAGCATTGGGTCCCCACAGGGCTGTGTTCTGAGCCCCCTGCTGTACTCACTCTACACACACGATTGTGTGGCCAAGTTCAGCTCCAACTCCATAGTGAAGTTCGCAGACGACACGGTGGTGGTGGGGCTGATCTCGGACAACGACGAGAAGGCCTACCGGGAGGAGGTTGAGGTACTGGAACGCTGGTGCCAGGACAACAGCCTGCTCCTGAACATTGGTAAAACCAAGGAGCTGATCGTGGATTATAGGAGAGGACAGCAGGAGACACACACACCACTGAGGATTAACGGGGCTACCGTGGACAGGGTGAGCAGCTTTAAGTACCTGGGGGTCCACATCTCAGAGGATCTGACATGGTCAACACACATAGACACAGTAGTAAAGAAGGCGAAGCAGCGCCTCTACCACCTGAGACAGTTAAGGAAGTAGAGAGCTGGAGCTCTCAGGAGCTGTAGAGAGCATCTTGACCGGAAACATCACTGCCTGGTATGGAAACAGCACGGCACAGGACAGGAAGGCCCTACAGAGAGTGGTGCGCTCAGCCGAGCGTACCACGGGTATTGCACTACCTCCCCTGCAGGTTCTATACAACAAGAGGTGCAAATCCAGAGCCTGCAGAATAATGAAAGACCCCCACCACCCCAATAACAGCAGACGCCTGCAAACCCCAGCTACTAGGACAGAGAGGCTCAGCTTCTTCCCCCAGGCCATCAGAGCCTTGAACAATGAACATTGAGTGCCACAGAACACTGAACTATCCACACACAAGCACACATGAGCACACACACGACACGCACGCTGTGCACTAGCAGCCACTTTAACACTTTAACATGAGCGGGCACACACTCATGCCGCACTCACCCACACTTATTGCCAAAAGGAAAGGCCACTTTAAATTAGTATAGCAACAGTAACAGTGTATTGCACTACCAAAGCTACCTAGCATGTCCTATATGCTCTGTAAACAACTATGTACAGATACCGAGATGTCACACCATGTTACCTGTTACCTGTTATTGCACAATGTTGTTTTTATTGGATTATATTATATGTTGTACCACTGTATTGCACATCGTTGCGGGCAAGACCACCGGCATTTCATTGTATACTTGTATGCCGTGACAAATAAAACTCTTGACTTGACTTGACTTGACTTCCTCCTCCCCATATTCTCACCACCCCGCCTCCCCATCCCCCTCCTCCTCCTCCAAAGATAAAATATATACTTGCAGCAACTGATTATGTTTGGGATAACGTCACACATTTGCCCTCATCCCGCTATGAGTAAAAGTGATGAATAATCAAAGAGTAAAGAAGAATAGTTGGTGTAGAGCCTTTATTTCCCCTGTGGTGATACAAGCAGCGTGGATCCATGTCGCCCAGCTGCAGCTGAAAGACAATGAATGGGGAATGTACTGTATGGAGGGAAGGATGGAGTCCTTCCACATGTGTGACAACTGTGTGTGTGTGTGTGTGTGTGTGTGTGTGTGTGTGTGTGTGTGTGTGTGTGTGTGTGTGTGTGTGTATGTGTGTGATATTTACTGTATGTGTGTGTGTGTGTCTGTGTGTATATGTGTGTATGCGAGCGTGTGAGTATGTGCATGTGTGTGTGCATGTACAGTACGCATGTGTGTGTGTGTCTGTGTGGGTGAGCACGTATGTCCCATATAATACGAGACTGCAGCAATGTTGACTTTATCTTATTAGCACATGAAGTTATGTTTGCCTCTCGGCTGGAGTGTATATCCTTCTGTCTCCTGTGAGGAGGACAGGTGAAATATACCGTAGTGCTCTGAGCATCAGTGTTTTCCTGTCAGAACAGGGGGAGAGGCAGAGAGTCCAGTGAGAGAGATATAACTATAGTATAGGGAAGGGAGGGGATTACGTTAAGGTTATAGAAAACGGCAACTTTCAGAGTGTTAAGAAGGCAATAATAGCTAGACCTCATGTGGAACGCTAGGACAGCTGGGCTAGTCATGTGACTGTAAACAAGGATACTACGCCCTCTCTCCTTAACCCGTTCACTGCCACACTACAGAAGGTTAACCCTTTACTATCACACTACCGACGGTTAACCTTCTATAGTGTGGTAGTGAACGGGTTAACCTGCTGTTGTGTGGCAGTGAAAGGGTTAACCTTCTGTGTATTGTCGCAGTGAAAGTGTCAACCGTTTGGTAGTAATGTAAATTCTACCAGAGCGTTTTGATCATATAATCTACTCTTCTGCGTTGTGTTCTTATGGCTCTAAGTCTGTTTACCAAAAACTGTGTAGCACGACGGAGGAAAGAAAGCAATGAGAGGTTGGTTATTTCTCATGTGGTGGGTTTATTCAAATCCACAAAGTATACAAAAATGTTCTGGTTCAATCAATGAAAGTGCAATGATATTAGTAGAACGAGCACTATGCCGCAAGTCCCTAATATCAGTCTAATAAAAGTAGTTAAGAGTAACAATCTTCAATGTAGCGTCGGTTGTTGATTCTTTGTTGTCAGGGGAGACAACGGCTTCTGTTCCCGTGGCAAAACGTCTCAAGCCTGCTCAAGGCTCCGTGCAGACCCTTTTAACGGCTAAATCCCGCCCCTGAGCGAACGTCGAACTGGTTTGTCAGGGGGCGGATCTCTAAGTCCTGATTGGCTAAAGCTCACATCGGCCATTTTAGATAGGGGTCGTCTGCCATTTTGAATCTTAAAGAGGTAGGTCCCTTCTATTTTAGAGGACTAATTACCTTTCTAAAGTTTAGCGTTTAAAGGTATATAGTATCTAATTTTACTATCTTAATAATTAGAGATTAGTTATCACTTGGCTTAGACAGTTAATTCAAGTCTTTTCCCAAATTCTATGGCCTTCTAGATACAAAATGAAACCTATTGTTGGTTTTAGGACAAACTGTTGCCTTATATATATTCTATAATATTGTCTTTGAAGTTAGTTTAGTCTTCTAAGTAAGTTACACATGTTTTTCCATATTAATCCTCTATTTTAAACTATATTATTTTTTTTTTTTTTTTTACTTTGACCAGTCAGCTGGTTCTTTTAGCGTTTATCGCTTTTTCTGGTCAAGCATGACCGACAGAGACAGGTTGAATGGGGTATAGATCGGGGGAAAGACACTCTGAGAAAATACGGCAAGTCCGGGAGTCGAACTCGTGTACCCCAGATCCGTGACGCGCACGGTTGTCCCCGACGTCGAAATAGCGTCCGAGGTACGCAGTGAGCTACTGGAGCTCCCCTACTATATTACTTTCTTAATTAAACTTAACAATGGTTAATAAGTGTCTGGCTTAGTCTTAAATTAATCAATACACTATCTTATAACTATTGAGGCTATTTTCCATACTGAATTACTATTAGTTTTGGTTGCTGTTTTTCACAACGGTAAGCCAAATTGTTCCTGTGTTTAAATGTAAACAGGGCTGTTTAAGAGCCTTCCTGTCTCCTACCATGTGAGACCAGATGGCTTCTTTGAAGTAGAGCCCCCAAATGGCTGAGGGGGGTTCTTCTCAACAGTTCTATCTTTTACAGCGGACTGTTGAGTAGCATATCTTACCCCCTATTGTTCTGCTCAGCTCGGCAAACAAACCCCCCTTTAGAAATTCTAATCTTAACCATCGAGTGGCTCAGTTTCTATTGTTTTACTACCCACCAGGGTGGGGTAGACTGTATGCTAAATTAAACACTCAGCTCGTCTTCACCCATCCCTTCAGCAAGTTGAACCAGTCAATAAGACTTCCAGATTTGCCTGACCCTTTTTTGGTCCCACTATAGTATTGGTTTTGCTTACTTTATAGAATCTAATTGGTATCTTATCTTTAGCTTTGCCAATTATAATTACTTCTAGAAGAAATGTATTTTAATAAACTCTTTGGGGGAAAAGCAGAGCACTTATATATAAATAACAGAGTGAATCTATTTAGGGTGTATGCACTGGACTCTTATATTTCTCAGTTATCTCCCAGTAGCGGTCGACCTTAATTCAAAACTCATAACAATATTTCATAACTCATAACAGTTTGAGACTGAGATTTTACCACAGTAGTGCAGCAGTGAATGAGTTAACCTTTCCTAAAAATGCGTTAGTTGTGTTATGAAAAGTCAAGGAGGGAGGGCATTATCTTTTTTTTTGTTCTAATGAACAGTATGACCGGCCCAGTTGTTATAATGAACAGTATGACCGGCCCAGTTGTTCTAAGGGGAACTACGCCAGATTTCAGAATTCACAATATGTTATTCCTCTGGCCTAAGACATGTACAAACATATTTGTGGAAATCAGCAGTTTGAGAGTGCTAAAACTCCACCTTGTGATGTCATCAAGTATGAAGTCTGAAGCTGCTTCATACATACATTATAGAATAAAGGATATATAAAAGAATAAAGGAAACAAAACAAAACAAATGTTCTGTGGATCCACAAAATCTATCTCCCATTCATTGTCTATGGAACAGCATACTTGATGACATCACAAGTTTGATTCTTACTTCTCTGGTTTCAGGCTTTGGTAGAGAGTAGCTCATCTTATGTACCCCAGTTGCTATTGCATGTAGATATTTGTGTTTTATTACACGTATATACTGTATGTACCTGTACAAACATACTGGGTGGCTCAGGAGGTAGCAGTCGTCTGGTAATCCGGAGGTTCCCGGTTCAATTACCGCTACTCCCAGGCAGTTTGTTGAAGTGTCCTTGAGCAAGACACTTAATAATAATAATAATAATAATAATAATAATAATAATAATAATAATAATAATAATAATAATAATAATAATAATAATAATAATAATAATAATAATAATAATAATAATAATAATAATAATAATAATAATAATAATAATAATAATAATAATAATAATAATAATAATAATAATAATAATAATAATAATAATAATAATAATAATAATAATAATAATAATAATAATAATAATAATAATAATAATAATAATAATAATAATAATAATAATAATAATAATAATAATAATAATAATAATAATAATAATAATAATAATAATAATAATAATAATAATAATAATAATAATAATAATAGATTTCATTTGTAATGCGCTTTACAGTTGCGGGGAAACTCTTAACCCCTAATTGCTCCCGTGAGCAGGTTGGCACCTTGCATGGTTGCCTCTGCCATCGGTGTGTGAATGTGTGAGTGAATGGGTAAAATGTGAGCAACAAATTGTAAAGCACTTTGGATAAAAGCGCTATATAAATGCACCATTTACATACCAACTATTTCGCCTGTTTTATTCTCCACCCATCGATCACCCATAGCAACACTACTATCACCGACTTAAAAGAAGGGGGACCCCCCCTTGAACGGCCATTCTAAGGTTTCTCTCCTCCACATTGCCTGTGGTGCTTTTTTCCTATTGCTAGGTTTTTAGTGAGTTTTTCATTACCTTCACTGGGGTATGTCTGGGAGTGTTGCATTTATTTATTTAACATTTATTTTGGATTTCATGGTGTTTTTTTTGTTTTTGATTTATTGTGATGTTTCTTCTTGACTTGTTTAAAGACGACTTGTCTGGCCCATGGGGACAATAACTTGTGATTGCAGGCTTTGCAAATCAATTTGATTTGATTTGAATTTGATTTGATGTTCACATATATCTTAGGCCATGGAAATAACATATTAGTGGTGTTCTCCTTCAACTCCTAGAAGAGAGTTAGGCAGGAGGAACGAGAGAGAGATGTGGGATGGTGTTGGGGGCTAGCTGCACAGTCGAATGCCCAATCATTGATTAAAAAAGTGGTGGTCCTCCCATCCTATGCTGTACTGCATTATTTCATCTAACGGCCAGTCATGTATTGCCAATATCCGGTAATGAGCCTTTTTCTGCTCCCACAATCACACACACACACAGCGTCCAGTAGAGGTAGTGAAGGGCTTGGGCCTGTTTTTGTCAAAGCTTTAGCCCTACATTGCCCTTCGGCTTTGCGTGAATAATGGATAAACACACACTGGGAACCATCAAATAATAACAGGGTACTTAGACTTACAAAAGCGCATACGTGCACACACAAACACACACAACCCCCCCCCCCACCTGTGAGCCCCCACCATGAGGGCGGGGTAAGTATGAGTGCTTCAAATGCCAGAGTTGAATAATTCACTCAGAATTATGTTTTTGTAGGATTATTTTATCCCAACGCGAGGGAGAGAGGGAGAGACCAGGAAAATACCAGACAAACAAAACATTCACAGGCTATTTGGCCTATACAAATGTTGCTGGCATTTTTTGTCATGAGAGGGTACTACCCACGCACGCACGCACGCACACACACACACACACACACACACACACACACACACACACACACACACACACACACACACACACACACACACACACACACACACACACACACACACACACACACACACACACACACACACACACACACACACATGCATCCCTTCTATGTTGGCTGGAGGCTCTCTCTCTCTCTCTCTCTCTCTCTCTCTCTCTCTCTCTCTCTCTCTCTCTCTCTCTCTCTCTCTCTCTCTCAGTATTACGTGTGTCACGTGGAATCCCAAGCACTACACAAATTAGAAGAAACTGCAAAGGATCAGACCTACAGTACCAATAATAACTTCAGTATGACTACAGCATATTTGGCATATTGTTAAACAAGCCAAGGCTGGCTTGCACATGCAGCTGTCCACAAGCCTAAATCCACTTAAAAACATTTTAAATAAGTGTTTCATATGCTTTACTCCAGTAACAGTCCATGGGCATGTTGTTACTCCAATAACAGTCCATGTCCCTGTTGTTTTAAAAAGCAGGCATGGAAAGCAAAATACGGCATTTACATGACTGCATCCAGCTAGCAATATAGCTTATATATATATATATACACTTCTTACCGAACCAGCTCCTAGAAAACTACCAAGTATATTGTCTTCCTCTGTCTGTTGATTGTTGCTGAATTGAGATATCAGGCTGATAAGGTCCAAACTCTTTCACTCTGAATTTTTCTTGCATCGTTCATCTCTCAAAAGGTATTGTTTTGAGCGATTTAACTGAATTTTCTAGGTTGGAATTGTCTGCCTCCATGGTAGCTAGTGAAGTATCAAGGGGTCTATGGTTGGTGTTCTGATATACAGAACCAACTTAAATCTACTCTGCGTTGTGTGTTCGTCCGGTACCAATTCCCTTGTACTTTCAAAAGGCCAGAAAATGGCCTTGTTCGACCAGAGAGACGGCGGGTGAAATGAGGAGGCAGAGAATTTAGCTAAAGTTCACTTTTTATTTCACAAGCAAAGTGAAATAACAAACGGCTTGAAAGCTATGAAACAAAAACATGAGACTATGCCCTCAGCTTGTGTTCCAGACTAAGTCACTACTAGCAAAGTATCTATCTCGTCTCGTCTCCTCGTTGGTTCGATGGTGTCCGTCTCAACTCGTCGTCCGGCCCGTCCAGTAGGGGAAAAAACATGCGTCTGGTCGTTTGTGTTCGTTCTGTCTACTGCTCTCTCAACTGCTCGTTTTAACGAGTTTCCTCCTCCCCTATTTCACATCAGCTGGGAGGACGTCTTTAAGAAGAGAAAGAGCTTCTGATTGGATGAGACTGGGTAGTGGCCATTTTGAAGCTCGCCTACACCGGATATTCCCTTCTAAGGGCATACTTTGCTGGCTTGGAATAGCCTGAATCTTGGTCTTAGAGAATTCTTCAGTTTTCACGTTTAAATGTATCTGGCAAATTAGATTGATCAAGTTATCAATCAAAAGTACGGTTTATTCTGCTTAAACTTCTAATGTAGTCTTTCTGTTAGGCAGTTACACTTATCTTAAACCTTATATCTTGAATAATGGCCAATTTAGTCTTAATTCAATCAGTTTAGTATTGTAAACAGATTAATTGCTATACCTTTGAAGCTAGGGGTACTTTGTAAATCTAAATAACTGTTTTTACTAATATTCTCACCAAATTTAGTGTTATTCTTATCAGATTGGCTCATAGCTGTCTCCTCATGCCAAATAGGAGCGGCTCGTTCCTTTGAATCAAATTGGCTTTTCGCAGCTGTCTCCTGAGGCCAAAATAGAAGCGGCTGGTTCCTTTGAAGCTAGGGGACTTTGTAAACAACCCCCCATGTTAGGTGACTGTCTATAGCCAGATACTGCCTGCAGGGAAGTAACACTAGGGCGTTTCACTGTTAGAGTAAACAACCCCTTTGTTACTTCACCTCAGCCCTATCAGCTAGTATCGGTCTTGGGGGGGTTGCTGCCTATTGCTTGTCAGCCAATATCAAGTCCTGGGGGTTGCTGCTTGCTAGGCTACTTCTAGTCAATTTCTGCATATGTGATATTACTAAAGTGGTGTGGTGCACTGTTACCATGTTTAGTGACGACCTGTAGCGGTGGACCTGTACATTATGTGTTTGAGCTTGGGAAAATCCACTACAGTTCCCTGGTTGGGGATTATATATCCCCAATATCCTTGTTAATATTTTCTCAATCAAACTGTTCGTACATTGTACAAATACCTTAACCTTTTAACTGTTAGCAAAATCACATAAAAACCACCTATTTAACGAATCTCTAAAGCACAGTTCATTTTTGTTAGTACCAATGCTCTCAACACCCTCATTATTTCACTCACACAATTAACAATTATCAGTTATTTGCAGTTGACACAATTATCAGTTATTTGAAGTTGACATCCGTCTAGGTCCGTTTCTTTATACAAAAAGAACATCGGACCAGTTATCAGCTTTTTTGTTTAGTCTGCTATACTTATGTATCTTTTAACCAAACATGTCTATATTGTGCGGCTAACTCTGAAAGAAAAGATTATTGCATCGCATTAGATTTAAACATTTCTAAGAAAGGAGAGAGCTCAAAATAAAAAAATAAAAAAATATATACACGCTCTCTCCATGGACCGCTTATGATCCTATTATCTTTAGCTTTTCCTCACTTTTTTCCTATGTATACCTTCGAGGTTTTCTAATAACTCGTTGCGGCCGAGGATCTCCTTCCGGACTTGTGCTAATCACGGTTCCCTCCGGTCCTTTTGGTACACCATCCAAGTCCACAGAGGAGAAATCATTATGTTCCAATTCATAATTTTCTCCTCTGTCTGGCTCCTGTAGGAATCCCTCATCCCCTACCGGTGGCCAATCGTGTTGCCCTCTGTCTGGCTTCCCATAATCGTCCGCATCTTCTCCTTCGTTTAGGGGTTGCGCCGCCCCTGTTTCTTGCTCAAGGGCCAGTGGTTCAGATTCCCATTCTTGGCCAATATCTACAGATTTTACGCAATGCGAAATATGAAACCACATAGGTGACCCTTCAACCTGTAAAGCCCTTTCGGTGGCTCGGACGACTTTGTATGGCCCTTCTCGTCACGCGCCATACCATTTACGTCTAAATACTTTAGATGGAGTAGTACGCCATCGGCTGTGGTCGTGTCCCCACCCCGGTGTCCTGGGTCAACACCGCGCATGCCTGCTTCTGATCTGGAGAGGAAGAGACATATAATATGAATTTCTTGGTATACTTAGGCAACGCCAGGGCCGGCGCTTCTAACAGTCGGGACTTGATTGTTTCAAACGCCCGTAAACCATCCTCAGTCCAAACCACTTTACTACTCAGCTTATCAACGCCCGCCTCTTTCATCATGTCTCTTAACGGTTTCACTATTTCACTATAGTTTTCGACCCATGGAGAACTGTACCCCGTAATACCCAAAAATCCCATCACTTGTCTTACCGTCACAGGTTTGGGAGCCGTCTTAATGGACACCAAATGTTCTTCCGAAATAGCCCGATGGCCCTGTGAAATTGTTTGTCCTAAATAAATCACTTTAGGTTTACAATATTGCAATTTCTTCAAAGACACTTTGTGGCCTTTTTCTGCCAATAGCTGCAACAGTTTCACGGAGTCGCGATGACATGTTGTCTGATCGTCTGCACACAGTATAAGATCATCCATGTACTGAATGACCCTAGAGGTCAATTTGTATCCAACCCGTCTAAGTCCTCCCTTAGGATCTTGTTAAATATGTGTGGCGAATGCTTTAGTCCCTGAGGGATCCTAGTATACTCATAATGCTCATTTTTATAGGTAAAACCAAAAAAATGCTGGCACTCATTGCTCAAGGGTACACTAAAATATGCACTACACAAATCTATAACCGTAAAATATTCAGCTTGCGGTGGGATAAATGTCAATAGCGTATGGGGATCGGGGACATCCGCGGGATAGTCAAGTAAAACCTCGTTGACAGCCCTCAAATTGTGTACCAACCGGTACGAGGTGTCAGGTTTCTCCGCGGGTAGCAATGGCGTGTTGCTCCGGGGATTAGTTGTTTTCTGTAGGACTCCTGCTTTCAAAAGCCCTTTGATTTGTGGCTCGATCGCAGCCACCGCTTTCTCCTTCAGTGGGTACTGATTTTTCCAAGGCAGGGTGGCTCCCGGTCTAAGCTCCACTCTCACAGGTTGAGCGGACTTGATTAATCCAATGTCAGTGCTGTTTTTTGACCATAGCTCCTCTGGCACTGCCTCCATCATGTCCTCCTGGAGGCTCAATGTTTTAGGGAATTCTCACATTGTCTCTTGGGATAATTGCACAGTTTGGGGACGACCCATCCCTGTGCCTTGGACCATGATCTTAATAAACCTTTTGTCGGGGCTTATCCAGATCAGTTTGTTTTCTTTCATCTGCTCAAATTTAATTCCTTACGCTTTTTTCATCATCTCGCCAATGTGCTGCTGATCGCACGAGTTGGTTACCTTTAAAGTCACATGGGGAACACTATCCGCAATCTCGTGTTCTTTTTGCAGATATTCGCTCCATGCAATACGTAGCGCTGCTCCTTGCGGACCCAATATGATATTGGTGGCATTAAGCTGTACTTTGTCCGGTTGCACACTCAGCCACTCCTTAGCTTGTGACGAGTCTGCATCTTTGTGGTATTGCAGAGTGCAATGGTATGGTGTCTTTGGGTCACTTGCTTCAGGCATGTTGGCGGTGATAAATGTCTCCCATTCCAAGGCTGAACCAAGCAAATCTTGGTCCAGTCCCCCTAGACAATAGATTTCCGGTGGTCGGCTATCGATTCTTTGCACCATCTGATAGTAGCGGTCCTCTCATACATTTATCACACAACCATCCGCCGTACATTTAATATCCATTCCCAGTAAACCCAGCCCATCTCGGCCAAGTAAGTTAATGGGTGAACTTTCCGAGACCAGTACGGGAAGAGTCGCTTCCCTGCCTCGATATCTCAGGGTCACAGGGTCGGTCACAGGCGTCAGCTGTTTTACTCCCTCAAATCCAATTGTCCGTACGTATCGACCGGACATGGTTAGGTGCGTCGCGTCTTGGGGTTGCACTACCGTATAGGCTGCTCCGGTGTCTGCCATCATCTCGACAGATTTGTCATTCACCGATATGCGCACAATAGGCTCCTCCCTCAAAGACGACACTGACAGCTGACACCTCCCCATTGGACTCTCTGGGCCTCTTCAGAGTGATTCGTCTGGCCCTCTTGATGGGTTCACCGGGCCATAGTTTTCACTCTGGTTCTGGCCTTGGTTTGGTCCTTGGTTTCCATTCTGGGCCTGGCCTTGGTTTCCATTCTGGGTCTGGCCTTGGTTTGAGCCTTGGTTCCGCCCATATCCACCTCTTCTGTTCCTCCATCGAGGGCCTCCTCCTCTGGGTTGATAGTCCTGATCACAGTCTCTCGATGTATGTCCAAAGTTCCCACACTCCCAGCACTCAATTGACCGAGCTTTGGATCCATTCGTGCTCCCTCTTCTGTTTCCACCTTGTCCCCGTGACTGCCAGGGTGGTCCCCTTGGATTTTGATGCTGTTCTGGCGCAGGACCCCCCTGTGTCCCCAACTGGGCCCGTCTCTGGTCATTTGATTCCCCGTTGGAGCCCGTCTCCCCTCTTGGTTGTGCGGACTGGACTAGGGCTTGGAGGTATTCCACTACCTTCCCAGCCTCGGTTGGCTGTTGATACAGGATCCTTCGGTGTTCGGCCGCATCCTTATCCTTTACCTTTTGCTCCCTCTTCCGATATAGGTCAACTTGATGGGCCACGTTGTCGGTATAATAGTTTAAGGGGAGGCTTGACAGAGACACCACCTCAGCCAGTCTTTGTTTCACCTCCATGGGGAGGCCGTCTTCAATCTTCCCTCTTAGTACGGCTTCCCCCAGGGGGTCCCGCTCTAGATCCTGGCCAGTTGTATCCCTCCAGGCGGCGTAGGCTTTTGCCACATACTCGCTAGGGTGGGAGTCCCCCAGGGTACCAATGTGGATTTGGTCTGGGTGCATCTTGGTCGGGTAGGTTTCTCGGAGGGCCATCCACAGTACTCCCCTGTGCTGTGCGAACAGGTCCGCATCCTGCGCTCCAGTCCCCGCATGGTCTCCCATGCCAGCCTTCTCCAGTACCATTTCCATGGCCACGCGTCCCATCATGTTTGACAATATTCTTTTCACATCCCCCATCGCCATCTCTTGGCTGATCATTAGTTCCTCCAATTTGGCAATCCACAGATTGGCCCCATTCTGGAGGGGCGGGAATTTCTCTGATACTTGGGTCATGTCGGACGCCTTCCAGGGGTGATATTCCAAGTCCTGTCCTCTTATTATCACAGGAGCTATTTTGATGGGGGCCTGTTTGTGGGGTTGAAGACTTTTTGTCTGTGATCTGGTCACCATTCCTCTCCTCACATCCTCTTCCATCTTGTCGAGGGCCTTTTTCCGCTCTACTTTTTCTTCTTCCAGGTCCTGTCGTTTTCTCTCAACATTTCCCCATATCTCCATCATCTGTTTATAATCCTTTGTATCTTTGCTCTCTGCGTTGTTTGGGTTATTTACCCGCACTGCTATTTCAGCATTGTCATTTTTCAATTCCAAGAGTTGCTTGTCTA
The DNA here is from genome assembly GCF_963971535.1 of Notolepis coatsorum. Classification (NCBI taxonomy): domain Eukaryota; kingdom Metazoa; phylum Chordata; class Actinopteri; order Aulopiformes; family Paralepididae; genus Notolepis; species Notolepis coatsorum. Next base: position 63,475,834 of record NC_140171.1, read on the forward strand.
TTTTTACCAGATCGTCCCTTATCCTTACCATCTCCTGGACAAGTTCAACACCCTGTGAGGAAGAGATTTTTAAATCAGATTCCTTACCTCTTAGTGCCCTTTCGGATTTTCCCTCTCGACTTCCCGTTCTCGTTGGTGTTTTCATTCTCGTGAGTGTTTCGTCTTTCTCCATCTGCGCCCACTCTGCTGGCGTGTTGCCAACCGGGGAACTGTTTCTTGTTCCATGCCGGCTGGAATCACTTGAGGGGGAGCGACCTCTTCTATACTCGCTCTGGCAGTAATACGAGTCTGGGGTTTTGCTGTATTTTTCCATTATCCTTTCCCACTTTTTTCGTGCAACCATCTCCTCATATTTGCTTTGTCCTTCCACTTCAGCCATACGGATCTTCCTGGCTGCTTCCGAAATGTATCCAGTTTTTTCCTCTTGACGCTGCGGGGCCACATATTCCCTCTCATAATGAGTCACGTCTTGAGTCCCTTGTGCCCCCCTAACACCCTCCATTTCTCTGAATGTCTCAGGTGTCAGGTGAATTTCTGTCCTTGGTTGTCCAACCTCTTTACACCCCTGATCGTCTGTTAAATTATAAGAGCTGCTCATTTGTAGTATCGGCAGAATAGGGTACACTCGTTCCCCATTCCTAATGGCATATGGTGGGGGTGCTAGAGCTCCCTCAACTCTTACCTGCTCTACTCTTGGGTGGGACACTGGGGTGAGTGAGGCTATCTGAGCTGCACTTTGGGCGATGACAGTTGTTGTGTTAGGGGCCAGGGGAGTTATGGTGACCGGGGCTACCTCCTCTCTTAGCTTGGCCGCTTCATTGACAGTTGCACTGCCCTTCTGATCACTATTTCTCCTCTCGGCCTCCTCAGCGAAGACTTCTAACGTCGTAATTTCTTGCAGGTTTTTCTCTCCCCTTGTCTGTTTATTCCCCCGGTGTTTGTATGTCTTAATTATCACTCTTATGTCAGCTATTAGCTCCAAATCAAAAGAACCTTCGATGGGCCAAGGTTTTGTAAGATTTCCCCATCTTTTGTTCCATTTTGTCGATATTCTAGAGACTTTCTCCAAATAATATGGGTTCTTTTTTGTGAAAGGGTTCCTGTTGGCGATAATCTGTACTGGACTCTCTGCTATCCAACCAATTAGGGTCGACCTGTCTGAGTGGGTTTCAGCTTCCATTTCCCTATATGAGATCCTGTTTCCCATGCACTAGAGTTCTCCTATCCTTTTGATATTTTAACAATGGCAGCAGGCAAAGAAGTGTTTTCTGTATTCCCTGTCTAAATGTAGGTGTCTATGCTTTTTGTGACTGACTCCTACTCGGACAGCCAATAGTGGCACTGTAAGCCCTACCTATTCTTCTTCTTTCCCTTTTCCACCTGAAATTCCTATTCTTACCTGATTTGTGGTGTTCCGCGTGCCCAATAGAACTGCTGGAGATCAGAGCACACAAAAAACAACAGTTCTTGTTAATTTATCAACTGGACTTGCACTTTACTCTGTCTTTATAATCAATTTTTTTGAGAGGTTCTTTTCATTAACTGTATGAGTATCTTTTTACTTCCTTCATACAATTTTAAAAACGAGATATTTGTAATTGATACATGTGTTTGATGTCCGCCAGTTTCTACTCCCTGATTTTCTTCCCGTTCGATCTCCGTCAACACACTGGGTTCCTATTTTTGTCGAATCTCGGCTCTCCACTATTTCTCCTTGATTCCACTCCAATTCTGATATTCCTTGGGAAACAAAAACATCTTGATTAGTCCTTCATTACATACATTCTTTCATATTTTTCCATTATTCAGTACCATTCCCCCCAGGGGACACTCGTCATCCAGACTCGTGTCCACTAGAGATAATCTAAAGAATGCATCGGACACCGCGCCCTGCACGCCGTGAGGTGTCAGCCCCTGTTTTCTGAAGAGTCCATAACAGACCCTCCACAGAGGTCAGAACACACCCCACCACAGGTACAAAGCAGTCAGCATCCAAGCATCTCACCCCACCATTCAAGCTAACTTCCCCAGGATCCAGTGCCCTGCCGGACGGCCATGCATAACCAACCGGACCCAACACCGAACCCTGGGTACACAGCTCCACACAATACAGTCATCACTCACGTACCTACTATGGGAAAAAACAAAATTGCATACACCTCCATACAACAAACGTTAATGTACAACTTGTTCGGGCACGTCCCCTACCCCATACCCTTTCGCACACCCCGGCCTTACCGTCCCCCAACCCAGAATGTCCACCACCCAGATCAGAGAATAGCAGCCAGAGCGTACTCCTGGTAACTCGGCATCAACGGGACACCCACACCCGCCCGGCCCTCCTCCGCGTCATCCCTCACTATCATCATAGCAAACGCAGGTGCAGCCGATCAGTGTGACCTCTCAATCGCAGGACCAGCTGCGCAGAGAGTCCTGAACATATACATAAAACACACTCTGACCACAGCCACACAGACAACTACAACTGCAAACATCACCACGGCATAAAGCAGATATTTAACAACAGACCATCCCACATAGCCCAGTTGTCCATGACCCCAGTCATCCCATGAGTCCTCCCGAGAGTCATGCATATCCCTAGTAATGTTCTTCAAATGCTCAATTATGGGTGGCAAACCCATTTCATCATTGGTAGGTATGAACGTGCAGCATTCCTGACCAATCAACGCACACGTACCCCCCGATGCCGCCAATAGGAAATCCATAGCCGCCCTCGTCTGCATCTCCATCAGTCGTAAGGACCGTATCTCCTGCGTCTCCAGGCTCAAGCCCCTCGCTGTCGTGGTAGCCATGTCCTCAAATATTTTAGCCAAATGATCTAGTTCTCCCATATTTGCATATGCCCCATACCAGGGAAACACCACCCTAAAAAAAATTTCCGCATCCCGTGTCTTCCTTGTCTTGGGCAGCGCTGGCAAAACATCAGACACCCTCATAGCTGGTACTAAGTAACCCAATGCACATCTTCCCCTCCAGTCAATTGGCAGCGAGGCATACGCAAAATCACCACAAATCCAAAACGCCCCAGGCGGAGCTGGCGCATCCGAATCCTTGCCCCAGACCCCCTTATCACCCAGGCAGCCGTCCAAATACCTTACCATTCGATTTCCCCTCTACACATTTCTCAAACCCTGCCGACCTATATGCTATTGGAATGGGGCCAACATCTAACAGCCCGCTTATCTTCATCACATTTCTTGTCAGTCCCAACCCCAGATATCCCTCAATCCTCTCCGATCCCACCCCTTTACACAGGTCAGGGGTAGGCAAATCCCTTAACACGTTGGCATGACACTTCGTTATAGGGTGTGCTATCAGAGGAAGGCCCGCGGCGGCCGCCTGTGGGGACAGGCCGCACACATAGCAATCTGATTTATTAGCTACCTTCGCCACCGCCCTCGCCATCCTCAGAAATAGATTACTGTGATGGTCCGGCAGCGACCGCTTACCCACTACCACTACCTCAGGCAGCTCAGGCTGCCGGAGTGGAACATATAGCACCACACTAGCCAATATACACAACCAAACCATTGATATAGCACACCCCCAAAGCACATGCCTACTACATTCACTCAAACCAGGAACCATGTTGAGTGTTCCGTCCTCCTCCGCGTTCCTCCTTCACCGGCGCGGGTCCTAATATGTCCTGCAACCCCCACAAACAACAACATGTCTTTTTAACAACACGCCCCACAGCCAACAGCCTACTGAAGTGAGGACCCCAATTTAAAACAGAGAGGCAGGACGTACCGGAACCCCTGAAGGGTAGGAGAGAGGGCGTAACGGAACTAAAGGGAAGTCAAGAGAGGAAAGGGCCAGGGGGGGTAGGTGTAGGGGAGACTAGGGAGGGAGAGGCTAGGGCTATGGAAAGAGGGAGGTCAGGGCAGGAGAGAGATGCAGGTTTAGGGGAGGTAGGGTAGGCTTAAGGGACTAGGGTAAGTCAGGGTAGGTTAAGGGATTAGGGTAGGCTAGGGTAGGTTTATGGGAAGCAAGGGATTTAGGAGAGGGACAGGTACCTTGGGACCTACAGATGTGAGGGGCGGGGGGAAAAGTGGGAAGAGCGGTGGGTCTGGCCTTAATACAGCTCAAAAAGACATAACACATGATTCCTACCTGTTCCATAACCACTTCACGCTTTCAACAACAGACCCTCCACCCCTGCCATTTGTACAAAACCAAAAACAAGCCCCACGAGAGATAGCGGGAGAGAGAAAGGGGGGGGAAGAGAGTAGGTGGAGAGAGAGAGAGGGTGGAGGGAGGGAGAGAGACAGAGAACAAAGGAATAGGGGGGGGGGTCCTAAAAGAGAGACATATGAACACATCCGTGGCTTCCAAAACGTCACCACTGCCTATTAATCTAATCATACCGTCAACGTAATAAAGTCACGAACGCCACCACAACGTGAAGAATTGTACTGCATCACCAGGGATAAAAACCTCCTGTATCTACCCCAGGACGGGAGTCCAAACCATATCTCCACCGCCCCCTAGCGCAGTTCCAACCACATTGCTTTGAAAAAATTAATCCCTTACAATGGACACCCCTCGCCCCATCTAAGATGGCGACCACGGCGCTCCACCCAAGATGGCCGCGCACCGTGAAACATCCCGAGAATCCCATCGTGCCACGCCGACAGCAGGACGGGAGCCCGAGACATGACTCTGGCGCCACCTAGTGTACTTTTAACCACATACCACCCACTCTGCTTGCTCGCTCCACACACCACACATATCGTCCTTTCAGACCAACGCGCATGCGCGAGTCATTCACACGGCCTATCAACCAGTCTAACCATTATTACCTTAGTCACTTTCATACTGCAGCTCACACCACGCATCCAACATTAATACTAACATTAGTCAATACTGCAATCCACACGACGCATTCAACATTGATGATAACTCTGTTACACTGCAATATCACCCCATCCACAACATACAGTATTGAATAATCCTAGTAGCAAGGCAGCCCTACGCCACGACGCCAGCGGCCCACAATGTTGAACACCTCCTATTAGTATATTAGCCCGCAGATAGTTAGCCGCTTAGCTACGACGACAGCGGCCTACAATATTGAATTTAGTATCATAGCATGCAGCTAGTTAGCCGCTTAGCTACGACGACAGCGGCCTACAATATTGAATACACTTTAAGTAGCATATTAGCACGCAGCTAGGTAGCCGTTTAGCTACGACGACAGCGGCCTACAATATTGAATACACTTTAAGTCGCATATTAGCACGCAGCTAGGTAGCCGCTTAGCTACGATGACAGCGGCCTACAATATTGAATAAACTCTAAGTATAATATAAGCCCTTATTTTTATAGCTCACAAACATAAACACTTCTCATACCTGTATTGCTAGAACGACTCCTGGTTCAAAGTGTCTGTTGTTCTCCGTTTTCAAAAAGCTGTCTTGAGCTCTTAGTCAGTCGATAGCTCGGCCTTAGCCTCCATGTTATCCTAGCTTTAACACTAACATTCATCATACATTTTTACTATTTTTAATAGGATCGTCGCGCTCATTTTTACCGCGCTTAAGAGCAATAGTTCACTATTCATGTACTGAATGTTTAGTTTACAAATAGCACATTGAAACAAATCGTTATTAAGTACTCCTGTTCTCCTTCTACGCCGCGACGAACGTGTACCGAAATATGCCCCGGAGTCAAGCACGTCCTGAATCGGATTTCAGCCGACTATCGTTTTCAGTAATTACCAATCTCACTCGATTAACAAACGATGTCAACTTCTTCCTAATCCATTTAATCAACCCCCAACACGGGTTGATCTCCATTCAGTTTGGCTGATATCGCCCAGAGAACCTACCTCTCCGTTGATTTGAAACGGCGAGCGGCCAGCCCGGTTAAAATATTTTCAAAAGCCTTATGTGAGCTCCGGTGAGGCCCCCCTTTGCATATTTTTCCCCACGTTATATATCTCGCGACCCGTAACGCCCATTATCATATCGACTCCCTCCATACACACATCTGATTACGTGACCCGAACAGTGTTGGATTAGAGTATTAACGACGCAACGTCTCGCCGATAGTTCAGATCCCCGCTTGTCGCCGTTTGAGAGACGGCCCCAAGCGGAGATCTGCTTCACCCAGCAAGCGTAGACCCATAATACACCCACTTGTTCAGACACGAAAAAAATACCCCAACTCATCTGTGCACGTTCCCGGAAAAAACGACTTAGGTCTGTCCATTAAACGGGATACACTCCACCGGACCCTCTTGACACCAGACTACTGAGGCCACGATCAATGGCCATTTTGTCTAATGCAGCCCTGCACTTCAATTCGCGAGAAGCGTACTAAAAACGTCCCCGCTGGCCGATTGAACTAATCAATATAACTGCGCCGTTACGCACCCCCAACGCCCCACTATATCCCTCCCCGAGAGACATTTTTGAGGTAATCATATCTATCAACCCCAATTCGAACAGAACGCCCTCCGTGTTCAGTCATCACGGCTCGTGTCCACTCACCTATTTTCAGGATCCTGTCGTGTCGAATCTCTCCGGCAGCCGATCAATCCTGGTGTCCAGTGCTTATTCAGCCGTAAAAAAATCTAAATCAAGAGCGCTTCACGTTCAAGGGTCGACTGCACCACTTTGAAGTATCAAGGGGTCTATGGTTGGTGTTCTGATATACAGAACCAACTTAAATCTACTCTGCGTTGTGTGTTCGTCCGGTAGCAATTCCCTTGTACTTTCAAACGGCCAGAAAATGGCCTTGTTCGACGGCAGAGAGACGGCGGGTGAAATGAGGAGGCAGAGAATTTTGCTAAAGTTCACTTTTTATTTCACAAGCAAAGTGAAATAACAAACGGCTTGAAAGCTATGAAACAGAAACATGAGACTATGCCCTCAGCTTGTGTTCCAGACTAAGTCGCTACTAGCAAAGTATCTATCTCGTCTCGTCTCCTCGTTGGTTCGATGGTGTCCGTCTCAACTCGTCGTCCGGCCCGTCCAGTAGGGGAAAAAACATGCCTCCGGTCGTTTGTGTTCGTTCTGTCTACTGCTCTCTCAACTGCTCGTTTTAACGAGTTTCCTCCTCCCCTATTTCACGTCAGCTGGGAGGACGTCTTTAAGAAGAGAAAGAGCTTCTGATTGGATGAGACTGGGTAGCTGCCATTTTGAAGCTCGCCTACACCCGATATTCCCTTCTAAGGGCATACTTTGCTGGCTTGGAATAGCCTGAATCTTGGTCTTAGAGAATTCTTCAGTTTTCACATTTAAATGTATCTGGCAAATTAGATTTATCAAGTTATCAATCAAAAGTAAGGTTTATTCTGCTTAAACTTCTAATGTAGTCTTTCTGTTAGGCAGTTCCACTTATCTTAAACCTTATATCTTAAATAATGGCCAATTTAGTCTTAATTCAATCAGTTTAGTATTGTAAACAGATTAATTGCTATACCTTTGAAGCTAGGGGTACTTTGTAAATCTAAATAACTGTTTTTACTAATATTCTCACCAAATTTAGTGTTATTCTTATCAGATTGGCTCATAGCTGTCTCCTCATGCCAAATAGGAGCGGCTCGTTCCTTTGAATCAAATTGGCTTTTCGCAGCTGTCTCCTGAGGCCAAAATAGAAGCGGCTGGTTCCTTTGAAGCTAGGGGACTTTGTAAACAACCCCCCATGTTAGGTGACTGTCTATAGCCAAATACTGCCTGCAGGGAAGTAACACTAGGGCGTTTCACTGTTAGAGTAAACAACCCCTTTGTTACTTCACCTCAGCCCTATCAGCTAGTATCGGTCTTGGGGGGGTTGCTGCCTATTGCTTGTCAGCCAATATCAAGTCCTGGGGGTTGCTGCTTGCTAGGCTACTTCTAGTCAATTTCTGCATATGTGATATTACTAAAGTGGTGTGGTGTACTGTTACCATGTTTAGTGACAACCTGTAGCGGTGGACCTGTACATTATGCGTTTGAGCTTGGGAAAATCCACTACACTAGCAAGTTAGCTAACTCTCTTTTCTGTCTGGCGAGGGAGTGACGAACACACCAGTGCCTCTGCTTGCTTGGAGCGCTAGAAAAACGCGCCCTCAGACATCATATTTGAAGACGCTGATTGGCTCAATTTAGTTGCTTGGTCCATTTATTTTGGCTGCATTGCGCAGTGACGCCCACCCAGTGAGGCGTTAATGCTAGCACCCAGAAGAGAGAGTGACGTGGCGCACAAACAGAGGGGGGATGAATAGGATTATATTTGATATATTAACGTTATTGTGCATTTTAAACACAAACATAGTTAAAATGTGTAATTATTATTTATTTTAAACATGTTTATTATATTTTTAGGGGTCGAAATCTAAAATCCAAAACCACTATTTCTTCTTTCTTCTTCTCTCTCCACCAGGGGGGCGACACCCTAGCACCTTCTATGGACCAGCCGCCACTGGGAGAAGTGTCTATTTTAAAATTGCCATAGAAGTCAGACACCTTTGAGTTGATTCAATATATTTCCTGCCATGTGAACTTTGTAATGAAACTCAAAGTATTAAGAGCAAAGTACTGCTCTGGGTTTTCTTATTATTTATTGTGCCTAAAAACGAATACAACTCTAAGTAGACATACTTATTGCTGTTGTTCTGTAAAGTAAATCGGAACTGTTCTGTAAACTAATTCAGAACTGAAATTGTTCTATAATGTACCTTAGAACAGGGGGACAATCTATAACTTTTGCATTATTTTATATATATTCTATTTTACTCTGTCTATTCTAGTTTACTCTTTTACTACTGTATATTTGAAAATTGCCATAGAACTGTCAGACACCATTGAGTTGATTGAATATATTTCCTGCTGTTTGAACTTTGTACTGAAACTCATAGTATTACGAACAAAGTACTGCTCTGGGCTTTCTTATTTATTGAGCCAAAACATTTATATAACTTTAAGTACAGATGCAGCTCTCAGGACTCTGAGCTCTGCTCTGCTCTGCTCTGCTACTGCGGTAATCATGCACCATTAACCTGGCAGTGCTGTTAACGAGGCGCTAACTGCGCCCTTGCAGTAGAGGTTCGATTTTTAAGAACTGGATCTGTAGACGTACTTATTGCTGTTGTTCTGTAAAGTAATTCAGAACTGTAATTGTTCTATAATATACCTTAGAACGGGGGAAAACCGTGAACAAAGAGGCCTAATAAGATGTGAGATCCTAATATAAAAAACTACTACTAATAGACTTTGTCTATTTTACTGCTATATATTTTATGTTAATTTTCTGCTTATTTTATGTCCGTACTAATGCATTGCTCTTGATCTGCCAATTTTGTGCATATTTTATGCCTGTCTTTCTTTCTTTTTTTTTGTTGTGAAGCACTTTGAGCTGCAATTCTTGTGTGAAAGGTGCTATACAAATAAAGTGTATTATTATTATTATTATTATTATTATTATTATTATTATTATTATTATTATTATTATTATTATTATTATTATTATTATTATTATTATTATTATTATTATTATTATTATTATTATTATTATTATTATTATTATTATTATTATTATTATTATTATTATTATTATTATTATTATTATTATTATTATTATTATTATTATTATTATTATTATTATTATTATTATTATTATTATTATTATTATTATTATTATTATTATTATTATTATTATTATTATTATTATTATTATTATTATTATTATTATTATTATTATTATTATTATTATTATTATTATTATTATTATTATTATTATTATTATTATTATTATTATTATTATTATTATTATTATTATTATTATTATTATTATTATTATTATTATTATTATTATTATTATTATTATTATTATTATTATTATTATTATTATTATTATTATTATTATTATAACCCAGCCGTGCTGTAGGTGTATGTATATTGCATGGTTGTATATACAGTGAGAATGGAACGGTCGAAAAGTACCTTACGGATAAAAATCGAATCTACGAATTCCAATCTGGCTTCAGAACATCCCACTCCACTGACACATGCCTTCTCTATTTGAACGACCACATCAAGCAAGAGGTGGACGCGGGCAAATACTGCGGCATGGTCATGCTAGACCTACAAAAGGCCTTCGACACTGTCAATCACACAATTCTGATTGACAAGCTAAAAGCAATTGGTTTTGATAGTTTATCAGTGAGCTGGATACAATCCTACCTGGAGGGGAGAGAACAGATGGTGGAGGTAAACGGTACCCTATCCCCCCCCCTCACAGTGAACTGTGGTGTTCCACAAGGAAGCATACTAGGACCACTACTGTTCCTAATTTATGCAAATGACATGTCGTCAGCTTGTGACTGCAACTTGTTCCTGTTTGCGGACGACTCAGCCCTGCTGGTCTCTGACAAGAACAAGTTACAGGTTGAAAAAACCCTCAGCTCGGAACTAGGCAAAATCTGCATATGGCTCGCCGACAACAAACTATCATTACACATGGGCAAAACAGAGTCCATTCTCTTCGGTTCAAATAACAAACTCAGCAAGACCGACGGCTTCTCAGTTACAGTGGGTGACAATATTGTCACAAGGAAAGATGAAATTACCTACCTGGGTTCCATCCTAGAGGCTAATCTTTCCTGTGACAAAATGGCATCCAATGTAATAAAAAAAGTCAATCAACGAACTCGATTCTTGTACCGGATCTCCTCCCTGGTAAACAAGAATACCCTGAAGACTCTGGCAGGAGCACTCATTCAAGGGTACTACGACTATGCTTGCACCTCATGGTACCAAAGCACCTCAAAGGCACTAAAAACCAAATTACAAACATCTCAAAACAAACTAGTCAGACTACTGCTTGACCTGACTCCTAGAACCCACCTCACCCCTGCACACTTTGCCAACCTAGGATGGCTTAGAGTAGACAACAGAGTACAGCAACTTGCAATGGGCCTGGTCTACAAGATACACTACACGACCAAGGTACCCATGTACATGTCAAAATACTTCCCAAAGGTCAGTGAATACCACGATCACAACACCAGAGGGAGCTCCACAAATCATGTAAAACCCAGATTCGGCTCAAACAAGGGACTAAACACGTTTCGCAATTATGCCACAACAATGTGGAACGCCCTACCCAAAGCTGTAAAGGAATGTGAATCACTACCCACCTTCAAAAACACTCTCAAAGAACACCTACGGGAGACTGCAATTCAAAACTGGCCACCTCCAATGTACAGCCCCACCCAACCCCACCCCACCTACCCAACCTCCTCCAATGTACATGTTCTATGTCAAATGTAGGTCAGTATTCCAATGTACAGTGCCCCCCCCCCCCCCCTACCAACCCCCCCCCCCCCCCCCACCTCCAATGTACAGCCCCACCCACCTACCCAACCTCCCCCAATGCACAGTTTCTATGTCATATGTATATTCACTCTTTTTCTGGATTTTTTTAGTATCACAAACAGTACTGAATTTGAAAATCTGGTATGTCATAAATGTATAGATGTAGCAGTACTGTCTATCTGTATGTTGTGTGTGTCATATGATGAATTGAAAATGGAGGACCCTGATGGAAACAAGATGAAAGTCTTTCTCAAGTCTGCATCCTCTTAACAATTGTATGTATTGAGCTGTACTGTACTGTACCCATTCTGCAATCTGTTAATAAACTTTTCAATTTATTTAATTTATCTATATTTTTGGAAAGAGGGGACAAGGCTGGCAGTGGCAGCCAACTATCATCACAACAAACTGACCAATTCAAAAATATAGCTTTTGGATTCATATTTGCGTCATTTCAAATCAGTAGTACAGACACATACCTCTTTTCCTAGGGCTCTACTAAATTTGTGTTTGTGGTGTTGAACTTGTGAGGACGAAAGTAGGGAAAGACAGGAATGGAGTGGAAGAACACGAGCTGAGAAGGGAGGAAGGAAGGAAGCAAGTATGAATGAATGAATGAATGAATGAAAACTTTATTAACAGATTGCAGAATGGGTACAGTGCAGTACAGCTCAATACATACAATTGTTAAGGGGATGCAGACCAGAGAAAGACTTTCGTCTTGTTTACACCAGGGTCCCCCATTTCCAATTCATCGTAACATATATGACATACATGACATACAGATAGACAGAACTGCTACATCTATACATTTATGACATACCAGATTTGCAATTACAGTACTGTATTTGTGATACAAAAAGAGTCCAGAAAGAAAAGAGTATATACATTAGGCGTAGAAACTGTACATTGGATTGGGTAGGTGGGGGTGGGACTGTACATTGGAGGTGGTTGGGGGGGGGGGGGGGGGTAGGAGGGGGGGGGGGGGGGGGGTTGGGTAGGAGGGGTGGGTGGGGACTGTACATTGGAGGTGGTTGGGTGGGTGGGGGGGGGGGGGGGGGTGGGTAGGAGGGGTGGGTGGGGGACACTGTACAACTGTACAAACAACACTGTACATTGGATTATTGACAAGACCATACTTGGTAATTTACTGTACATTGGCGGGGGTTGTGTTCGGACATTTACAGGGGCCAGTTTCGAGTTGCAGTCTCCCTTAGGTGTTTTTTGAGAGTGTTTTTGAAAGTGGGTAGTGATTCACATTCCTTTACAGCTTTGGAAGGAGGGAAGGAAAGAAGGAAGGAAGGAGGTCTGAAGTGGTTTAGGATACGGGTCGATGGGTAGGCAGATTAAGTGATAGAGGGCAGTCTGGTGGTTGCAGCCAGAGAGCCTGCCAGTGAGCCAGGGGTGGTAGTGAGCCAAGCCCAGGAGCAGCAGCCAAACCCCGGGTCAGACTGCTCCACACTTCCACTACTGATCTCCACCCAATTAGCATGGAGCTCCATCTGCTGCCTGGAGTGACGTATGCACACAGACACACACATGCATGTGAACACACGCTGACACACACACACACACACACACACACACACACACACACACACACACACACACACACACACACACACACACACACACACACACACACACACACACACACACACACACACACACACACACACACACACACCATACACACACGCAGACCACTTCCATTACCCATAACAATTGCTCAGTGACAAGATAAGTGATAGCCCAATCCAGCCTCTTGTCAATTATAGCTTAATGTGAAAGAGACTAATTCATTATCACTCTCATACTACTGCAGGCAGCAGAGAATGTGCATGTATGCGTGTGTGCATGTGTTTGCATGTGTGTGTATACAGTATGCTTGTGTGTGCGTGTGTCTGTGGTATGGGGGGTTTCTCTACTTGTGATGCAGTGCTTCTGTTGGTAACATCTGTGACTGGGCCCAGACAGAAGGCTGCATCTCTTCTATGTTGGCTGGAGGCTCTCTCTCTCTCTCTCTCTCTCTCTCTCTCTCTCTCTCTCTCTCTCTCTCTCTCTCTCTCTCTCTCTCTCTCTCTCTCTCTCTCTCTCTCTCTCTCTCTCTGTCTCTCTCTCTCCCTCTCTCTCTCTCTCTCTCTCTCTCTCTCTCTCTCTCCTCTCTCTCTCTCTCTCTCTCTCTCTCTCTCTCTCCAAGGCACCGGCTGTATCCCACAATCCCATCAATATTTCACTCACTGGGATACAGACAAGGGGAACTGAAAGGAAGGAAGGCAACAGAGATGGAGGATGGAGATACTTGCTGGTATATTTTGCAATACTTGCTTATATATTTTGCAAGGGAGACCTGACCAAGATAACAGCAATAACATTTGTGATACATGACACAGCAATGAAATGTGCAATAGATCACACAAGAACATAATAAAAGTGCATGTATACAGTACAATACATCACATGAAAACACAAACACAGAAAACACAAAACAGAATAGTCTACATGATAGTAAAAGTGTATGACAGTACCTATAATACAGGGTAATACAGTAATTTTGTCTTCTTGTAGGAAGTTATATAAGAGAGATTAAAATGTGCATAGAGAGACCAGGGTGCCTAAGTGGATATGGTCCTGTAGCCCAAAAAAAGCCAGAAAAAGCTGTCCTTACTACTTCAGTGTGTATTCTGGGAGTTTTTAAAAGTAGCCATCTTGTGGATCTGGTATGGTAGCTGCTAGAGACAAAGCAAATTAGATTGGAAAGATACTCGTCACCAACGCAAGAGACACCGGGTTCGAATCCGGCTGTCGGCGTTGCCTCCGGCTTGGGCCGGCTGTCATACTGGCTCAATTGGCAGAGTCAGCGGGAGGAAGTCGATGGGTGGTAATCTGGACGTTGTGGACAGCGACTCCTACAGGTCGGTTGGGGGACGCCTGCACAGCAGAGACAGGAAATGGCGGGTGTAGTGTGAGCCTCCCACACGTTACACCTCGCCAATGAGAGTCCGCGCTGGCAGGTGAAAAGATGTGACAGGCTGCCTCCTCGTGTACCAAAGGGGATACGTGATGAAAGGCTTCTATCCTCCCTACAACCAACCAGTGGGGGGCATATGCGAGCAACGTTCAAGACAGGGGAGGGGAGAATTGGAAACAGCGGAATTGGGATGGGAGAAACAATAGAGAAAATAAGTAGAAAAAGTGGATAAAAAAAAAAGTTTCTTTGTGAGGTTTCCAATATCTATTCCAATCCACTTTAAAAGATAGCGTTTCATCCAACCATATCCCAAGATACTTGTAGGATGAAACATTCTTATTAAAGGGATAGTTATTTTTGGAACCCTAGTCCTATTTGATTCTTACCAATCATGTTGTTGATTGGTAGAGTCCCTTCTCAGCACTATCCATGTTGTTCCTCATACTAGCTCCGGCTAGCCACAAACCAATGCAATGTCAACGGGGTTAAGCTCCTGTCTGAAAAAGCTGACTGAACACAACTGAAATCTACTCCACAGTGCACACAGAGTGGATTTTGGTTCACAGGAGCCTGACCCCATTGACTTTGCATTGGTTTGTGGCTAGCTGGAGCTAGAGTGAGGAACAGCATGGATTGTGCTGAGAAATGACTCTACCAATCAACAACATCATTGGTAAGTAGTGAATAGGGCTATGTTTCCAAAAATCTGAATTATTCCATTAACACTAGAACAGCAGGCCTAGCGCCCCTCATTTGGAATGCGGCCCGGTCAAGCAACCAGACTAAAGAATAAGCCTTCCCTCCCTAACCTTCCGTGTGTGTTATTTTCATGCAGCCTGTATAATCAAATATATGTAAGCTGCCCATAATATTTGTGTGATTTTCTGAGCATGGGTAGTTTGCCCAGTCTCTCCTACAGTACAAATTCATATTGGCCCATGTTCAAGATTTCCTTTCTGAAGTATATTATCTAATGAATTCCTCATACATACATAAATGAGGGAGCGGATATCACCCTGTGTCCATTGCGTAGTTTCCCCCGTGTCTGGTCGTTAATCATATAATCCACACTGAAATCACTGTACACGAGAAATACAGTTGAGTGGGGTAGAAATACAGAAATACGGAATTATCCTAACACAACTTCCTCCCACAATAACCTTCTAACTATAAAGAAAGGAATCTCTGTCTGTGTGCAGGCGTGTCTTTGTCTCAAGAACCCATCAGCTTCAGTGGGTGTATTGCTGAGGTCCCAAGGGAGTGCAGTGTCCAAATTGGTGCCATTTTGCCAGATGGTGGCGCTATAACAATGAATTGTATAAGTTATTGTTGAGGACCCAAGGGAGAGCAGTGTAGAGTGTGAAGTTGATCAGGTGAGCGGTTCTCAAGAACACTGCAAGCAGCACTCCCGGGTGCCAAGCAATCAGCATGCTATGAGCGACCACACCCTGAACGGGCACTGCACTTGTAATGAATACATTTATTAATGTGTTGTGGTTGTACATGGTTGGGCAACAATGGCTCAGGAGGTAGAGCGGTTGTCTGGTAATTGGAAGACTCACAGTTCGATTCCGGCTCCTCCTGGCAGAGTGTCCTTGAGCGAGACACATAAACCCTAACTGCTCCCGACGAGCAGGTTAGCACCTCGCATTGTTCCCTCCACCATCGGTGTGTGAATGTGTAAGTGAATGTGAGGCATATGTTGTTAAGCGATTTGGATAAAAGCGCTATACTGTATAAATGCAGTCCATTTACCATTTGGTTGTTAACCTCTTAAGCCCGATCAGCCCGGTACAATATTTATTTCACATCATAAATAGATAAATGCAGTCCGAATTAAGTAATGTTGCGTTTCTTTTTCGAATGTAGCCAAGAAAAAGACCCTAACCATATCAAAACAGCAGTCAAAGTGTATATGTTAAGGACTACGTTTGTTTACCAATGATTTTAAGTGTTATTAGAAAAATATGAGTGTATAAATATTTCAGCGCATCCCAAAAGAAACCTGATGAATTAGACACGAGGATATTATGCCGCCATTTTGTTTGTAGTCCTATGAGGAGAGGAGACCCAGGGCTTTCGATGGGCTTTCGGATTTCATAAAACTACACTTCCTAGCTCACAACATCCCCAGTCAATCATCTGACTTCCAGCGTGAACCTTTTTTTTATGTTATTTTCTCGATCATATCTCACAGGTCGAAAATTCAGTACTGGATCTACAAAAACCCCTGTAAATCATTTGCCCTTTATTAATTTACTTAGATTTTTTGTACACTTGATCTCAAGAAGGTGCTGGATTTTTCATGTCTGGTCAATGTTAGCATGGTGTTATTCACTGTCAAAAACATTAATAAAAAAAAAGTATATTTACCTTTGGTTCATTACAATTTACTCAAGCATAGTAACAGACACAATAGTTCTGGCACTGCATACATTCCCTGAGATCCATAGATGTCCATAATAATATAATTATTATTAGTACATGATAAAGACTAAGATAAAATACAATACAATGCTAAGCTTAAGAATTAAAGGGTAATGAGTTCAATACACAATCAGGCACGTTGGAACTATAAAACGGCAGGGGGTGATGGGGGGTCGCCAGATGATAAATTTTTTTTTTTTTTTTTTGCGGTCAGGCCACTGAACTTAGAAGCAGGCCAGGCCAGTGTTTCTAGTTGCACCAGCGCAATAGTTAGATAACCTAGGTGGGGAACAACCAGGAGATCACTGCAACTCACACAAGTTGGAGAACTATCTCTCTCTCTCTCTTGCTCTCACACACACACAAAGGAAGCCGCATGTGATTGGTGGAGGCGGGATCCTTACGAAAAACTGCTAATCATTGACACATGCTAGCCTGTAATAATCCCCCCCAGAAAAATGTACTTTGCATTTGATATATTGCAAATATATGCCATCACACACACTGGCATTTAAAGGGTTAGAATTATAAAATGAATATGTGGTGTTATGATCAGGGATGAAGTTGAATTAAATATTGTATTTATCAATTACAAAAAACTGAAAATCCATACAAATCTGTGTTGTTGCTAATCATACATATGCTAGCCTGTTTTTTAACAATAATTTGTGATGCCATCA
The DNA here is from genome assembly GCF_963971535.1 of Notolepis coatsorum. Taxonomy (NCBI): domain Eukaryota; kingdom Metazoa; phylum Chordata; class Actinopteri; order Aulopiformes; family Paralepididae; genus Notolepis; species Notolepis coatsorum. The sequence continues at coordinate 63,493,236 of NC_140171.1, forward strand.
CAAACACTGGCATTTAAAGGGTACAAAAAAAAAAAATGCCTGCACCAGAATGCAGGAAATGAAGTCTTTGTAACAAAAAAAATCCTGGTGGGGGACCCCCAGACCCCCTGCTTAAAAAGTGTCCTGACTGGGGCTATATTTCCTGGCCTGAATGATTTCCCCAGTCCGGCCCTGGTTAAAAGCCTCCAATGCTTTTAGTGTGTGTGCGTTTGAACGTTTGCATGTTTCAACCATACATTTCCATTTAAAATAATTATTTTTTTACCTCCTATAATAGCGGGGGTCGCGGCTCTCTGACACCGTTTTCTTTGGGTCGCGGCCTGAAAAGTTTGGGAACCCCTGGTCTAGCCTGTACCCCCCAGACATGTTGCTGGCCCCGTCAAAACAGTATCCTATCAGCCTCTCCATGGGCAGGTCGAGGCGTAAAAGTATTTTATACACAAAAACAGCGTCTCGGCTGTTGTGTCTGGGCCGGGCATTGTAAAAACCCCAAAAGAAGTTCTGAGCTTCCAAGTTGTCATCGGCGAACTGTATATTACACGAGAATTGTTCTTTTCTAGTGAGTGACATCAGTGGTCAGCGCTCAAGCCAAAGAATGGGCTTTTGGATGCTTTGCCTCTAATTTGTCGCTGAATATCATGGGCAAACAGCTGTAAGATTTCGTTTTGGATGTTGTTAGACATCCAGTTGTCTCTCTTTTGGAGCCAATTCTTCAACTCGGGATCAGACTCGGTGCGCACTCTTTCCATCATGAGCTGCCATAACACCCCATCCCTATTTGCATCACCCCTCAGTGGAAGCCCCTGGCGCCCGAGGGGGGGTATAGGGGAACAGACTCAGTTAACTCTTCAATACCTGATGCTGAGGCTGAACCTGTCGTCTCTGTCTCTCTCTGACGTTTATCAGATTTAGTGGGACTGTCACTGGGACCGGCGGGACGTTTCGAAAATAAATCTGATATTTTTCTTTTCTGCGAGTGAGACATTCTGTGCTAGCAAAGTCTGACTACTAGCTAAAATCGACTGACTGCGCAAGCACTGTATCACAGTAGCTCAGTGGTTCGTGGCGCGTGGGAAGGGCTTGGTACGGGAGGTGAATACAATTAGTTGTTTCACCTGTCATTCAATCAGTCTGTGACAGTCTGTCATCACTCGAAAATCTACTCGGTTTTACACGTATGATTGTGTACATACAGTAGTGTAATGAATGAATGAAAACTTTATTTAACAGATTGGAGAATGGCTACAATACAGTACGGCTCAATACACACAATATTAAAATGGTGAAGTGCTTTGAGCAGGATAAACTTATAATATACAGTGTTACAGTTATACAGTTACAGTATATACAAATATATAAATACTGTCATAAAAAAAAAAGAAAAAAAAAAGAAAAAAAAAAGAATTGCAATAATTGAGAGGGGGTGCTGCAGCCCCCCCGCACCCCCCCTTCCAACGTCCCTGTACACAATACTATACAATATACAATTATACTATATAAAACTATACTATACTAACTATACTATACGAAAACATACTGTTATATTTTTCAAAGTGACTTTTTTTTTTGCATGGATAGAAAGTGCTGCTTGTTCTGCCTGTTTGCCAACAACTCTTCCTTCTTCATTGTGAGCATCATACCGGATGTACACGTCACTGTGGCGCCAATCCTCCCCTTTGGCCGTCTCTGGTGTGTCACATCCGTTGTGTGTTCAAACATCAAACAACTACAGCTTCACCATACTTCTTCCTTACATACAAGTAGATCCCTGGGACCATCGGATGCATTGAAGAAGTGCTCCACCTTCCAAGACGTACTGGCTGCCATCGAGCACATTATCTGCTGGAACATCTGCCCCAACAAGTCTCCAGATGGCATCAGCGAGGGCAGGCTTGTTTGCTTCGCAAAGTAGTACGGAGGAATCAAATAGAGATGGAGGATAGCTACAGTACATAGCTTGTATTTGAGGGCTGACTCGAGTTCATCACATCTTTTTCTGTGCCACTATCACCAGTCTCTGGAAGAGAAGCTGTGGATCAACTTGAATTTCAACTTCATCCATCCTTACAGAAGACTTCATGCCAAGAGTGACAGCTTGATCCTACCTCTTTTCAGATTCAGATTCAGATTCCTTTATTGTCACTTATTTCAGAGTGAAATAATAATAAAGAAGAGTGAAAATATATTTATTGTGGTCCCTCGACTATAGCACCTTCCAATAATAAAAATACAATACATTTAGCATATAATAAAATAAGATGACTAAAACAAAGAGTACTATACATTTATAAAAAGTGTGCAGTGCAATACAATAAATTTAGCATAGAATAAAATAAGATGACTAAAATAAAGATGACTATATACAGTTCTAAAAAGTGTGCATTACAGACAGTAGGAGTTAGATCATTTTGTGTCCTGTACTGTTGTAATTGTGTAGGAACTGTCCTGCTCCACTAGGGGCAGGCTTTTCTCATTCACTAGGCTGGGGGCGGGGCTGAGCAGCCAGCCATCTTAGGGGCAGGCTTTTCTCGTTCACAAATTACCTGTTGCACACTGTACAACTCCAGATTCCCGAGACTGGTAAGTTACTTATTAAGGCTATACAATAAATCTAATCATATTCACAAAGTCTCTCTTAAGTTGTGCACAAACTCTACGTTGGCTTTGAGAGTTTTATTATACTGATATAAAAGTTATAGGCTGTAGGTTCACTAGGTTGTCACGCGGTCTGTTTGGTTAATGTTATAATGTACAGTAGTTGTGTTTGATTGATTGATTGAATTGATTGAAAACTTTATTAACAGATTGCAGAATGGGTACAGTACAGTACAGCTCACTACATACAATTGTTAAGGGGATGCAGACCAGAGAAAGACGTTTGTCTTGTTTACATCAGGGTCCCCCATTTTCAATTCATCATAACATATACACGACATACAGATAGACAGTACTGCTACATCTATACATTTATGACATACCAGATTTGCAAATACAGTATACTGTTTGTGATACAAAAATAGTCTATTTGCTTAACATTATAATGTACAGTAGTTGTGTTTGATTGATTGATTGAATTAATTGAAAACTTTATTAACAGATTGCAGAATGGGTACAGTACAGTACAGCTCAATACACAATTGTTAAGGGGATGCAGACCAGAGAAAGACGTTTGTCTTGTTTACATCAGGGTCCCCCATTTTCAATTCATCATAACATATATACACGACATACAGATAGACAGTACTGCTACATCTATACATTTATGACATACCAGATTTGCAAATACAGTACTGTTTGTGATACAAAAAGAGTCTAGAAAAGAGAGTATATACATTTGACGTAGAAACTGTACATTGGAGGAGGTTGGGTAGTTGGGGTGGGGGGGAGGGACTGTACATTGGAGGTGGTTGGGTGGGGGGGGGGGTGTTGGGTAGGAGGGGGGGGGGGGGTGTTGGGTAGGAGGGGTGGGTGGGGGACACTGTACAACTGTACAAGCAAAACTGTACATTGGAATATTGATGAAACCATACTTGGTCATTTACTGTACATTGGAGGGGGTTGGGTTAGGACATTTACAGGGGCCAGTTTCCAATTGCAGTCTCCCGTAGTTGCTCTTTGAGAGTGGTTTTGAAAGTGGGTAGTGATTGACATTCCTTTACAGCAGGGATCAGCAACCTTTTTGATACGAAGTGCCATTTTAAAATGTTCTTGTTAACCAGTGTGCCATATCAATGTTAAGGTTAATTATGACACCACATCACAATGTAAATCTCCAACAGATCTGTAATTATATTCCATCCATATAGGCAACGTGCATAGCAATAATTTTAATAACCATTTTCCTCTCATAAATATATAAGATAATACTGCCGTCTTTATGAGATGCTTGCTTGCCATACCTGGACACATTCAGCCTTGTCTGCCTCATCCTTTAAAGTTTTCTCATGTTTGGTCTCAAAATGGCGTTTAACACTCAATGTTCGGCAAACAACAACAGACTGACCCTTCTCATTGGCTCTGACCATGAAATATCCCTGGTATATCAGTCAACCTACAGTACCATAAATAACAGGCTGTGCAACTGCCAATGGCTGTGAAAGAGGTAATGCATGGGGAGGTAACTCAACATTTCCAAAAAGGTTCCTCTTACACATTTGCTAGTGTGCCATGTTGGTTTAGATAATGTGTGCCAATGGTGGAACTCTTGCCTAAGGTTGCTGACCCCTGCTTTACAGCTTTGGGTAGGGCGTTCCACATCGATGTGGCATAATTGCGAACCGTATTTAGTCCCTTGTTTGAGCCGAATCTGGGTTTAACATGATATGTGGAGCTCCCTCTGATCGTGGTATTCACTGACCTTTGGGAAGTATTTTGACATGTACATGGGTACCTTAGTCGTATAGTGTATCTTGTTGACCAGGCCCATTACAAGTAGCTGTACTCTGTCGTCTACTCTAAGCCATCCTAGGTTGTCAAAGTGGGCAGGGGTGAGGTGGGTTCTAGTAGTAAGGTCAAGCAGTAGTTTGACCAGTTTGTTTTGAGATCTGCCAGGTTATGACATTTATGCTTGTGAGTAGCTGGGATTGGTTCAGGTTCTGATATTGCTGTACAGGCCGCTTGAATTCTTCCGGCAGCCAACAAGCCCTTCCGCGTTGCTCTGATTGGCCACTAAGCCCAAGTGACCCTACGCTATTACGCCCCCTTATCGCCGCCAGTTATCGCTTACGCCCGCGCAAGCGCGCATGCGCATGAGCCGCGACAAGCCCCTCAGCCAGGCAGCAATACTAAGCTCCAGTTAACCTAATTTATACCGTAACGAATCATTAAAAAAATATACCGTTAACTGGAATATGTTGTTTCTTTACACATATGTTGGATTATGTAATTGGTTTGTCATGACAAACCAATAAAAAATCGCGCGACTCAGGCTTCATCCTCGGCTTCGCGGCTGCGTTGCAGGTCCACGACCCTCCGTGCTCCGATAAGGCTTTCAACAGCGGGGAGAGTATGCTGCCGTGAGCGGCATCGCTGAGCTCATCATGGTGTCCACTGGACGGAGCCAGAGACGGTCTTATTATGGGGCTAATGCCGAGAAGCAGTAACACAACAGTGAACACATAGTTAAGTACTAGGGATGCCCCGATCGATCGGCCACCGATCGTTATCGGCCGATAATCAGTATAAATATGGGATCGGTGATCGGTGATAATGCTTTATTTTCGCCTATCGTCAAAACCGATCAATGACACGGAAAAGATAATCCAATTCTCTGCAGAGTTCTCACTCGCTCTTCTCTCCACAGTGCTGCTTGCAGCGTACGGCTCCTCCTTCTCCTCCAGCCCCTCCCGCACATATTGTTTACATGGGTGTGGGAGGGGCTGGAGGAGAAGGAGGAGCCTCCGGCAACAGTCTGCTCTAGTAGTGCATGCGACGTGATCTAACGTTGGCTACCTACCGAGCCGTTGGGTACCTAACGTTATTGTTTAAACTAAATAACCCAGTGACTACATGAGGCATTGTTAACGGTATCTAGCCGGCTAGCTACTGATAGCTCCTGATATCAACAAATGCTCCAGCAAGTCTAGTAGTGCATGATAGCTCACGTTAGCTCACGTTAGCTCACGTTAGCTCACTGTTCAAAACGAAACGTCCCATTAAACTAAATAGTTCACTGAGGCGTTGTCTTAAGGTTATCTAGCAGTAGCTACAGATAGGTCCTGATATCAATGTCTTATAACACTGATTCGATGCGTATTCGAGCTGAGGGCATGTTGAATGTGATCAATAGGGTCCAGCTGCAGCTCCTGGAGAACCTGGCCGTAGCTGGAGGCTACTCGAGTACACACAGACAGAATGTTAATTTTTTTAATAAAAAACGATCGATATCGGATCGGTATCGGCCGATATGGCTCAAGACGATCGGTGATTGGTATCGGTGGCAAAAAACGTGATCGGGGCATCCCTATTATGTACGACTGACAGATGCATTTGCAACTATGTGTTCACTGTTGTGTTACTGCTTCTCGGCATAACCCCCATAATAACTGGCGGCGATAAGGGGGGCGTAGTAGCGTAGGGTCACGTGGGCTTAGTGGCCAATCAGAGCAACGCGGAAGGGCTTGTTGGCTGCCGGAAGAATACAAGCGTACAGGCCAAGATTTCACTGATCGCTTTAGTACTTTAGCAGTGTACATAAAGACCCAATGCCTCATCCATAGCTAACAGTGTACTGCACTGCCACAGGACCTGTGGCATGCTCTGTAAATAGCTCATGTACAGATACCGATATGCCTACTTTGTTTACTTGTTTATTGCACTATGTCGCTCTATTGGTTGGACTCTTATATTATATTATTACTTGTATTATGCACATCGTTGCGGGCGAGACCCCCCGCATTTCACTGTATACCTGTATGCCGTGACAAATAAAACTCTTGTATCTTGTATCTACTTAGAAACCTAGCACTGTGTTGTATCCTCTCACCAGGCTCCAATGCAATGGGGCACATTTTCACATGATGTTGCTGTCAATGACGCATTATACAAAATGGTCATCAGTACCTGTAGTGGCCACAGAAATAAACCCATATTCCATAATGGTACTTGAGTGTACTGAATATTTGACCATACCAAATATCTCATATAAAAGGCCTTCTAGTACGCCAGTTGACTAACTCACATAATTAGCATCATATAGCCACAATACTAACAATGCTTTTCTTTTTCTCTATCCTTGGCATGTCTCCCAGGGGGCCCGGAATCACTACTTATTGGTCTGTTTAATCCTATCTCATTCCTCATCTCTCCTGCTCCATCCCTCATCCTGTCCTGGGTGTGTTTGGTCTCCTGCTCCACTCTTCTTCAGGCTCTGTGATCCTTGTTGGTCTTGCCCTGCACCTTTTTAGGGTGGAGGATATCGGCAGCCTGAGGGCAGCTCTGGCTGCAATTGTAGCTTACCACCACCGGTATGACTGTGTATGAACGAATAATGGACTCTGTGAAGCGCTCTGGGTGTCATGAAGAGCGCTATATAAATCCAAGCCATTATTATTATTATTATTATTATTATTGGACGTGGTTGGCTGCCTGAATTTAGCTTAAGTCTATTGCTCTTTTTGCCCAACAAAGTAACTGCAATTTTTTTGAAGACCAGCACCATGCTTTAAAGACTACAAGACAATCTGAATGTGTGCACATAACCTCACCATGCTCACTGAGAACACCTGCACAATGAGGATTACAGTTTATCACAAATTATGTGCTTGTTTATGTGTTGTGCTTGTAGTAGTAGTGTTAGCTTGTGTGCTCTTTGATTGTTATTATTTACACTGTTTCTAAACAACTCCTAACTGATCAGAAAAATACGTTATATAATTTTGTTTTTAGAGTACTAAAATCACCCTTGTGTCTGTTTTGAAAATGTGTTCTATAATAAATATGAAATATTGTTGTGGAGAACCATAGATTGATTGATTGTCCAACTGCAACAGCCCTATTTCTTAGGTATTATTTATTTTATATGGTGTAAGGACAATGCTTGAAGATTTTGTACAACCTTTGAAATCCAACACTTAACTGCCAAAAAGATGAATATAATGTAGCGTCCAATGCTCTTCTCAGTGGTTTACACTAGATGGCGGTCTTCTGCAACCAGACAACAGGTCTTCCAAATGTTTTTGTCAAGCAAAATCCTGTTGGATGCTTAGATCACAGTTTATTTTTTAAATAAACTGAAAGTGCTGTTCTTTTTATATACTACATATTCATATACATGTGAGTGAGTATGTCATTAGGGTGGCATGCAGGAAGATCCTCTTTTTTCCCCAAAATGGCAGGAATAGGAACCAGCTAATTTTATGGAAAAAGGAGAGGTAAGTCAAATACTGTTTATTATTGTTTTCTTTACTATGGAAATCATATATATTTGAATATGATGAATTGAAAATGGGGGACCCTGATGTAAACAAGATGAAAGTATTTCTCTGGTCTGCATCCCCTTAACAATTGAATGTATTGAGCTGTACTGTACTGTACTGTCAATCAATGTGTTTATTAACATGTTAGGAATGATATATTTCATTCTGAAAGCAGTTAAATTATTTTAGTTTTTAGTAATAGCCATTTTATGAATGTCAATTATAATGGCACCAAGACCATCTTTATGACTCTACTTTGTTAGATATAGTGGATACCAAGCATGCAGAAATCATGGTAGATGTAGATGTGGTCGCAATAGGGGGGGGGGGGGGGGTGATTGTTCAGTTCAGTGATGGTTCTTGGGAAGAAGCTGTTCTGCATCCTCGAGGTGCGGGCATTGAAGGCCCTGTAGGCCTATCGCCTCCCAGATGGCAACAGGGAGAAGAGGTGGTGAGAGGGGTGTGTTTCATCCTTCAGGATGCTGCTAGCTCTGCGGAGGCAGCATGTTCTTAATATGTCATCCAGTGTGGGCAGGGGGAGACCGAGGATTTTTTGGGAGGTGTTTATGATGTTTCATGTTAAATTAAAGTTTTTTACTATTAAGTTGTCACCTGTCTTTCCTTAAATACACGTTTTTTACTATTAAGTTGTCACCTGGCATTCCTTAAAACAGCAAACATTTTCCTGAAGGAATTGTATGGGCTAGCAAGCTGGAAGTCATGAGATTGCTTGAATGTAATTCAAGCATATATACCTTTAGGAGTTGAACATGAAGTAGTATTTTAACTTTGGGTGGAATAAAGTTTTAGAAACATTGGGGATGAATACACCTTTAAAGCTATTTGTGGGAATACACATACAAAAAAAATTAAACAATGAAAAAACATGCAGAACTGATCGCTAATGCTGTCACATCCCTGATGAATATGGACAGGAGCACTTGGATTGGCAAGGTATTGTATTGGTGCAGACCCACAACAGGATGAAGGACAACAGGATGGGTCAAGCGCAGATGACATTTCAATGGCAACCCCCCCAAAGGAATGCGTGTGTTTTGTGCTGCCCATCTCACATGTGTTACAAATAAAGACTTCATAGTCCCATTTCATTCATTCAAACTATTTGGGGTTATACGCTTTAAAATGATTTGGGGAAGACACCATAACACAATTGGGTATTCGAACCTTTAAAACAATTTGGGTGGAATACACCTTTAAAATGATTCGGGGAAGACACATTTGGGTATTATAACCATTAAAACCATTTGGGTGGAATACACTTTTAAAATGATTCGGGGAAGACACATTTGGGTATATTATAACTGTTACAAAGGGTCAGATTAAACCGAATATATATATTTATTGTTTGAGATCCCTTGTATAATATTTGTATATCGTTTGATATCCCTTGTATATTCTTTGTATATATACACGGAATATCCCTTTACCTAGGTACAAGCCAGACCATAATATTCGTTCTCCTATTGGACAGCGACCCCTAGGCGCCAACGGCCATACCCCCAATGGCAAGTTCAAAGACACCGCCAAGGCATGTCTCAACATGTCCAGGTTTGCGCAGTAATACGAGACAGAACTGAGGTTGGCACTAAATTATTCACCTTACGTATAAATACGTCGCAGGTGGATACAGCAGTAGTCTTATCCCAAAGTTGAAGCCTTCACCACGAGTCAACGACCAAGTGAAGTGAGCAACCTTGCGTCTAAATAGAGCACTTATAACATGTGCGAATAAGATAGAAAAAGTGTCAGAGTTTAGTGAAATAACGTCAAGTTCAACATAGTTTAATGTGAAGTATAGTGCACAGGAGAATCTACACCGGCGAATGCAGAGCCTTTTCCGGCTGGATTATATTGCTTTGGTACTGTGGCTGCTGGAGCAGAGAACCGTCTACCCCACTGCTGTGTGGGATCTACCCTGTGAGGAGCACCATCGAGCCCGCCTCTAGGACCACAGAGGCTGGCTAGCTTTCATCCATGCTGTCGTGCATACTGGAGTATAGCTGTTGCTTTGTCTACGGACCAAGGGAGTATTGCACTGGCTCCTGTACCTGGAGCCTCGTTATTCCGCGTTGATCCAGACTTTGCTCCCGAACACTCCTCTACCCTGCCGGCTTACAACCGGAGGGAACCCCCTAGTGTCTCCAGCTGACTACGAGTGGGCCTTATGTAATTACTATGCTACAGGTGGCGTCAGTTATACCCATCTTACTATTCTCATGGACTTACGCTCTTGACCTACTTTAAGTGTTCTTCGCCTTACAAGCGCAATCATAATTCTCAATCTGTAACCTACCGTTGCTGCTCTAATAATAAATACCTCTAACTAGAACTTTCCTTGTCATTGCCGTATTCTTGTGTGGGTGTTCACCAGATATATCATGTACTGTATGGCCAGTAATTAAAGTACATAACTAAGTAGTGGTTTAATGATACCATACTCTCAATACAGTCAGGGAATTGTACCCCTCAGTTACAATAACCTTTAAAACAATGTGGGTGGAATACACCTTTAAAATGATTCGGGGAAGACACATTTGGGTATTATAACCATTAAAACCATTTGGGTGGAATACACCTTTAAAATCATTCGGGGAAGACACATTTGGGTATTATAACCTTTAAAACCATTTGGGTGGAATACACCTTTAAATTGATTCGGGGAAGACACATTTGGGTATTATAACCATTAAAACCATTTGGGTGGAATACACCTTTAAAATGATTCGGGGAAGACACATTTGGGTATTATAACCTTTAAAACCATTTGGGTGGAATACACCTTTAAAATCATTCCGGGAAGACACATTTGGGTATTATAACCTGTAAAACCATTTGGGTGGAATACACCTTTAAAATCATTCGGGGAAGACACATTTGGGTATTATAACCTTTAAAACCATTTGGGTGGAATACACCTTTAATATCATTCGGGGAAGACACATTTGGGTTTTATAACCTTTAAAACCATTTGGGTGGAATACACCTTTAAAATGATTCAGGGAAGACACATTTGGGTATTATAACCTTTAAAACCATTTGGGTGGAATACACATTTAAAATCATTTGGGTGGAATACACCTTTAAAATCATATGGGGAAGACACATTTGGGTATTATAACCTTTAAAACCATTTGGGTGGAATACACCTTTAAAATCATTCGGGGAAGACACATTTGGGTATTATAACCTTTAAAACCATTTGGGTGGAATACACCTTTAAAATCATTTGGGGAAGACACATTTGGGTATTATAACCTTTAAAATCATTTGGGTGGAATACACCTGTAACTGTCCTGCTACTGTTGAATCCCTGTGATGCACTGTCCTGCTAACCATTTGGGTGGAATACACCTTTAACTGTCCTGCTACTGTTGAATCACTGTGATGCACTGTCCTGCTAACCATTTGTTTGGAATACACCTTTACCTGTCCTGCTACTGTTGAAACACTGTGATGCACTGTCCTGCTAACCATTTGGGTGAAATACACCTTTAACTGTCCTGCTACTGTTGAATCACTGTGATGCACTGTCCTGCTAACCATTTGGGTGGAATACACCTTAAACTGTCCTGCTACTGTTGCATCACTGTGATGCACTGTCCTGCTAACCATTTGTTTGGAATACACCTTTACCTGTCCTGCTACTGTTGAAACACTGTGATGCACTGTCCTGCTAACCATTTGGGTGAAATACACCTTTAACTGTCCTGCTACTGTTGAATCACTGTGATGCACTGTCCTGCTAACCATTTGGGTGGAATACACCTTTAACTGTCCTGCTACTGTTGCATCACTGTGATCCACTGTCCTGCTACTGTTTAATCACTGTGATGCACTGTCCTGCTAACCATTTGGGTGGAATACACCTTTAACTGTCCTGCTACTGTTTAATCACTGTGATGCACTGTCCTGCTAACCATTAGGGTGGAATACACCTTTAACTGTCCTGCTACTGTTGAATCACTGTGATGCACTGTCCTGCTAACCATTTGGGTGGAATACACCTTTAACTGTCCTGCTACTGTTGAATCACTGTGATCCACTGTCCTGCTACTGTTGAATCACTGTGATGCACTGTCCTGCTAACCATTAGGGTGGAATACACCTTTAACTGTCCTGCTACTGTTGAATCACTGTGATGCACTGTCCTGCTAACCATTTGGGTGGAATACACCGTTAACTGTCCGGCTACTGTTGAATCACTGTGATGCACTGTCCTGCTAACCATTTGGGTGGAATACACCTTTAACTGTCCTGCTACTGTTGAATCACTGTGATCCACTGTCCTGCTACTGTTTAATCACTGTGATGCACTGTCCTGCTAACCATTTGGGTGGAATACACCTTTAACTGTCCTGCTACTGTTGAATCACTGTGATGCACTGTCCTGCTAACCATTTGGGTGGAATACACCTTTAACTGTCCTGCTACTGTTGAATCACTGTGATGCACTGTCCTGCTAACCATTTGGGTGGAATACACCTTTAACTGTCCTGCTACTGTTGAATCACTGTGATGCACTGTCCTGCTAACCATTTGGGTGGAATACACCTTTAAACTGTCCTGCTACTGTTGAATCACTGTGATGCACTGTCCTGCTAACTATTTGGGTGGAATACACCTTTAACTGTCCTGCTACTGTTGCATCACTGTGATCCACTGTCCTGCTAACCATTTGGGTGGAATACACCTTTAACTGTCCTGCTACTGTTGAATCACTGTGATGCACTGTCCTGCTAACCATTTGGGTGGAATACACCTTTAACTGTCCTGCTACTGTTGAATCACTGTGAGGCACTGTCCTGCTAACCATTTGGGTGGAATACACCTTTAGCTGTCCTGCTACTGTTGCATCACTGTGATCCACTGTCCTGCTAACCATTTGGGTGGAATACACCTTTAACTGTCCTGCTACTGTTGAATCACTGTGATGCACTGTCCTGCTAACCATTTGGGTGGAATACACCTTTAACTGTAGTGCTACTGTTGCATCACTGTGATCCACTGTCCTGCTACTGTTTAATCACTGTGATGCACTGTCCTGCTAACCATTTGGGTGGAATACACCTTTAACTGTCCTGCTACTGTTGAAACACTGTGATGCACTGTCCTGCTAACCATTTAGGTGGAATACACTTTTAACTGTCCTGCTACTGTTGAATCACTGTGATGCACTGTCCTGCTAACCATTTGGGTGGAATACACTTTTAACTGTCCTGCAACTGTTGCATCACTGTGATCCACTGTCCTGCTACTGTTTAATCACTGTGATGCACTGTCCTGCTAACCATTTGGGTGGAATGCACCTTTAACTGTCCTGCTACTGTTGAATAACTGTGATGCACTGTCCTGCTAACCATTTGGGTGGAATACACTTTTAACCGTCCTGCTACTTTTGAATCACTGTGATGCACTGTCCTGCACTGTCCTGCTACTGTTGCATCACTGTGATGCACTGTCCTGCACTGTCCTGCTACTGTTTAGTCACGGTGATGCACTGTCCTGCTACTGTTTCATCACTGTCCTGCACTGTCCTGCACAGTACAGGACACAAAATGATTTAACTGCCTCTCATTACAGATCAGGATGTAGATATTATACTATGAAATTGAATAACAAAATGGCTATGTACAGTTCCAAAAAAAGTATGTTGTGTGATGTGCAATGAGCAATGTGCGAATTTTAGCAGTGTTTAAATACAGTGTTTTATCGTCAGCAGCAGTGTTCTCAAGTATAGTCCAGGGGAGGGGGGGGGGGGGGGGTAGGGGGGCGTCAATGGGCTCTGTTGATGAGTCTGATGGCTTTGGGGAAAAAACAGTTCTTCAGCCGGTTGGTTCTGGCTGTGTGGCTGCGGTAGCGCTTTCCAGAGGTCCTTGATAATTTTCCAGGCTTTTTTAATGCACCGGCTCTCATATATTTCCTGGATGGAGGGAAGCTCACATCCACAGATTTGTTTAGCTGTCCTTACGACTCTGCTCAGTGCTCTGAGGTTGAGGTCGGTGCAGTTCCCCCTCCAGGCGGTGATGCACCCCGTCAGGACGCTCTCTGTTGTCCCTCTGTAGAATGCCTTCAGGATCTTTGGTGTCATGCCGACATTCTTCAGCCTCCTGAGGGGGTAGAGGCGTTGTTGGGCCTTCTTTACCACATGAGTTGTGTGGACGTCCCATGTGAGTTTGTCGGTGATGTGGACACCGAGAAACTTAAAGCTGCTGACTATCTCCACTGCAGCCCTGTCGATGGTGATGGGGTCCAGCTTCTCTCCCCCCCTCCCTTTTTTTATCTATTTTTCTCCCATCCCAATTTAGTCGTTATGCCAATTCCCCCCTCCCCTTCCTGGTTGTTGCGCACATTTGCCCCCCATTTTCCGGTCTAGGGAGCCCTGAAGTCTATCACATGCTTCTCTCTCCCCCTCTCCTGTAGTATATGACCAGCTCTTTAGTTTTTTCCACATTGAGGGAGAGGTTGTTCTCCTGGCACCACTTTGCCAGGTTGTCAACCTCTCTCCTCTAGGCCGTTTCGTCACTCTTGGTGATTCGGCCTATCACTGTGGTGTCATCACCAAATGTAATTACCGTCTTAGGGCTGTGCGTGGCTACGCAGTCATAGGTGTACAGTGATTAGATGAGAGGGATCAGGATGCAGCCCTGCAGGGCTCCAGTGTTGAGAGTCAGGGGGGCGGAGGTGTGAGGGCCCATCCTCACCACCTGGCGTCAATCCAACAGGAAGTCCAGGATCCAGTCACACAGACTGGGGTTGACTCCTAGTTCCCTGAGCTTGGTGTCGAGTCTGGCGGGGATTATGGTGTTGACCGCTGAGCTGTAGTCCACAAACAGCATCCTCACATTGATGGTGTAGTCAGCAGGTGTTCATTCATTGACTTCAGTATTGCTGTGCAGTATCAACATTGACGTTGGAAAGAGCATGCAATGGCAATGTTATGCAGACTTGGGTCACTGCTGAATGGATTTCTCTCCTGTAGATAACTGAGAACTGTCGATGTATACTTCCAGTCACAGGCTTGCCTTGCTTCGGTCATATCTTTGGTCTGCTCAAGATTATTAATTATTCTAAATAGGATTCCTCATTCCCATAATGATGAATGTGACCATTTATAGGCTAGACCCTCTGTCCCGAAAAAGACCAAATTGTTAATTGGTTGCTCATTGAAAACTTGGTTGGCTATGAACTTTACTGAAGTGGCTTGAGAAACAATTATTGAAAGGTGCCATTTTTATGGCGTTTTTTAGGGAGACCATTTATGTCAACAGCTAACACTGCTGCTAGCTAGCATTGATGGTAGTTAGCATCTACCCCCCAACAACACATTTGCTACTATCGCTAATAACGCTTCTTGGCTAACACAGCTATCTCCGCTAACATTTCCGGCTTCTTGGCTAGCGCACCCCCCGGCTCCACAACAATCCAAACCAGTGGCAAACACTGATATGATATCCTCAAGAATCAAGAATCAAGAGGTTTATTTGTCACATACATACAAGGGCATACAGTAAAATGCGGGTGGTCATGCCCGCATCGATTGTGCAAAATACAATAATAAAAATAGGCATAGAAAAAAATGTAAATAGGTAAGACACAATATGTGCATGATAAAAAAATACATGCTAAGTTCCTGAGAAACTGGTTCCTATGTACACTACTATACAATATACAATTTACAATTTTAACTCCGCCATTTTTATCCTTGATGTAGATGTAGATGTAGACATAGACCAGCAAGCTGGGGACTTACCTTCACATGAGCACTTACATGTCTGAATGTCTGTCTCGCTACCATCTTCTGCACATCCTTAACGGGCCCAGTGTCCAGCATGTAAGTGCTCATGTGAAGGTAAGTCCCCACTTAATTGATGGGCAATTTTTTTTGAAAACGCCTGAAAATTGCATACCCAAAGTAATCTGCAATTTATTATACTTTATACTTATAGCACATACTTGACTTTGGTCTCTTTTGAAAGGAAACATTCTGAATTTTCATCCACAACAGGAATATTCACTCTCAGTGCTTTTAAAATGTTGAAGTTAACTTAAGTTAAATTAAGTTTCTATGTTTTTTTTTTTTTACTTCCATTTGAATTATCTTGCAAAGAGAGGCCTCTTACAGGTTCCAGCTGAGAGGTATTACCTGGAAACCAGAATGGGTCCATAGCCTAAAAGCCTTATCCAGTACAGGTCCAAAGTTGATAACAATACCACAGAAAATGAGTGTTTTACTAAACTTTTTATAATGGCATGTCTATGCGTTTTTCCAAAATGGCTGCTCGGAGACTCCAAATGCTATAACTCTTGAACGCTTCAACGTACAGTCAAAATCTCGGGCTCTAATGAAAGGTTACACATAGTTACACATTATTTATAATAAAACATTTAAAAAATGATAATAATAAAAAAATTATACATAAAAATTAGGGATGCACCAAATATTCTTCGGCCACTGAAAATTATCCGCCGAAAATGGTTAAAAAAGGCACTTTCGGCCGAAAGGGTTTTAGCACCGAAAAAATATCACGAATGTCAAAGAACAGGGTTACGTTCGTAACCTAACATGTTGTTTTGATGACATAATCAAAACGCGGCTTCAGTCATTACATGCGCAACGTGTAACGTGAGCTCTTCAGTCCTGCGTTCTACAGCCTGTGATCACTCCTCTTGGGAGTCGCGCTGTTTCTATGTAAAAGCGAGCAACGCGTCCAATAAATGCATCTTTAACATGCTTTATATCCACAGCATTACTATATGCCCGTCGCGGTTAAAACCGTTTTAACTAACGTTAGCGTTAAGCTAGGTAACAATGCTTCCATTCCTCTTTCACTAGTCTCTCTTAACACATTCCTGGCCAACCATATACGTTATTGGGAGCCGACGCTTGACGACCAACCACGTTTAACTCGTTATTTCTTTTATTAGCTATTGCCATTCATAATTCATCGAGGCACCTTGTGCATACTGTTTTGAGTGTGTCTGCGATTGCAGACGGTCAATACCGCCCCCTAACGCATTGTGGCAGCAACTGCACTACATTAGAAACGCTGTGGTTTGTTATATGGGCCGAGCTGAGCCATGCGGGCAGGGTTTACATACTCCGGCGAGGTAACCTGTTTCAACGATACATCTGCGAGGCTGCCACACCCCCCCCCCCCCCTCCATATGCAATGCTGTTGAACGTGGCACGGATCTCCGCACCCAGTACTTCAAATGGCGATCAGATAATTGGATACTTTTTTATGCATTCCATCAGAGACCAGGTAAGGACTCTATATATCCAATCTTACATAGATCTGATATTTCTTTCTACCACGATTGAAGCTGTGTGTGTGGACTGTGTGTGGCTTTTTACCGTTGGCTGCGGTGGGGGGGGGGGGGGCTTTTCATTCTTGCATGAGGAAGGATAATAACGATAATCTAGCGTTGATTTCAGGATGATTCGATAATCAGGCGAAAAATTACAACATGTTTAGTGGATTCCACTAAAACGCTATTATCGCGTCTTTTCCTGGGATTACTAAGAATCACCAAAACTATACTCAT
>NC_140171.1:63513218-63583218 GCF_963971535.1 Notolepis coatsorum
TGTGTGTGTGTGTGTGTGTGTGTGTGTGTGTGTGTGTGTGTGTGTGTGTGTGTGTGTGTGTGTGTGTGTGTGTGTGTGTGTGTGTGTGTGTGTGTGTGTGTGTGTGTGTGTGTGTGTGTGTGTGTGTGTGTGTGTGTGTGTGTGTGTGTGTGTGTGTGTGTATGTGTGTGTGTGTGTGTGTGTGTGTGCAGTGTGTGTGTGTGTGTGTGTGTGTGTGTGTGTGTGTGTGTGTGTGTGTGTGTGTGTGTGTGTGTGTGTGTGTGTGTGTGTGTGTGTGTGTGTGTGTGTGTGTGTGTGTGTGTGTGTGTGTGTGTGTGTGTGTGTGTGCGTGTGTCTGTATGCAGATCTTTATGCCGTTTTAAAGCACCTTGGCTTTGTTCTGAATGCACTTTGTTGTAGTTATCCTACAGAGAAAAGAAAATGCACTTGACTTTAATGCACATTTTGTTGTATGCAAGGAGAACATGTTTAAATTGTACAATCGTTCAGCAGTCAGTCTGGAATTAATGTATGCATTCAAGTGCTGAATAAATGTTTTATGGACCCATAATAGTGATTATTAATTATTTAAGTTAAGTTTAGCCATAATCATGTCTTTTGCCATAATCAGGTAGCTGAACAAAAAGAAATACATTATATATATATATATATATATTTTTTTTTTATTAATCATTTTTGGCCTTTCAGCATTCGGTTTTTTCGGCCGACTGTTTCCTATTTTCGGTTTCGGCCAAGAATTTCCCATTCGGTACATCCCTATAAAAAATATGATTTATCTAGAAATATCTACAGCAAGAATTTGGGGTCTCAGTGAATCCAAAATTACAAAGTGGTTAGAAGTGGTGGAGAGAATAAAAGCTAGCATATAATTGTAGTGCCTGGTTAGGAGCGAATGATAATGGATGGATTATCCAATGGGGGGCCGGGGGGGGTGGGGGGGGGGGGGGGGGCGAGCGAGCGAGAGCATATGTGTGTAGGGTATTAGATAGCAGGTATTAGGTGTATATCTTGTATAAGACATTTATTTAAATGGTGATTTCATTGGATGTGCACTGTTAATTAATGCTTGTATATCTAATTTTATGTTGTCATGTTTGTTTATGTGTTTGTTAAAAATAAAAATAAAATACAAAAACTAAAAATAAATTATTATTTTGTAAATGAAGCACAATCTCAGGAGGCTCATACAGAACTAAGCATTTCACTGTACCTTATGTGTGACAAATAAAACAAAACTTGAACTTGAACTTGAGAAAAACAGTTTTTATTGATCATCTAGCATACACTATGTATAATTACCAAATTAGAAAATTAGAAAAACATGTGTAAGATAAGATAATGTATGTCTTCTCAGTTATATTTCCGCTAAAATAAATCTAACATATAATCTAAAAAAATAAATGCTAAAATGCTAAATATATGCAATATATAATATAATAATCCAATCATCTAATTCGAATCTAATAATAAAAAAATGCTAAATGCTAGTATATTGAAATTATTTTATTGGGAAAAACCACTTGAGATACAGTATCCCGATTTTGAGAGGGTCCCACATTTTGTGCAATGTAACACATGACACACAACAACAACAACAATTAAATAAATACAGGACATACAAAAACACAACAGAACAAGTACACATTGTAAGAGGATATGTCTCATTATAAGAGGATAAGAGGATATGTCTCAATCTCCATCATAAGAGGCCCACTCCCCGGCAGTCACATGACGCTGCCACCGCAGGGCAAACAAATATGCTTACCCTGCGATGACACCGCCAGGCAGCCGCCGCGAGAAAGGCCCAACAAAACATTCAAAGGGTGAGTAGAATACAGGATGTAATAGAAATTGAGCTCCAGGACTGGCAGGAGAAGAGGAGCAATCAACCTGCCCAACAAGCGCCCCAAATCAACCAATCGGCCCCCCCTGCCTAAAAATAGGAGTAGAGCCAACTAGCTAACCCGTAACACCCGCATAAAGGACGGCTGTGCCCCACGTCCCCTCACCAGCGCAGGAGCCCCACCAAGGAAGCATGTACACTTGCCAATAAAATTAGAACAAAGAGCATTTTTAAAGAGGTAAAATGAAGATATGGACCGAATGGACACCGGAAGATTGTTCCAGTCCGAAGGGGCTTTGAACATGAAAGATTTTTTGGCCATTGCTTTTGAAAATGGAGAAACTGTGAAAAAATACTGTACAGAGTGTCTTAGACGATAAGTGCAAGAGAAAGGGACCATCAACTGTTTCAGGTAAGCAGGATAGTCAGAATGGATACATTTGAAAATCAATTGCAGCCAATGTCTCTGTCTTCTTAAAGTAGGAAAAGGCCAGTCTAAGGTTTGATACATAGTACAATGGTGGGTTGTGAACAGACAGTCAAGAACAAATCTGCATAGTCTATTGTAAGCCACATTTAGAGGTGATAAATGGGTTTTGGAAGCAGCTTGATAGACAACATCCACATAGTCCATTAATGGCAAAATAAGTTGTTGTGCAAGTCTCTTTCTAACAGTGAAGCAAAAACAATGTCTAGCTCTATAAAGGGCTCCAATGCTGCGATTCATTTTAATAACAGTAGAGGTAATATGGAAATTTAATGAGAGTTCGGGGTCAAGCCATACTCCCAAATACTTGATGCGTTCAGCTTTATGCAGAGGTGTATTATCGGCACATAAGATAACGCATGCCTTAGATTCGGTTGCCTTCAGTCTTTTCCGAGTACCAAAAATCATAAAGTGCGATTTGGTTTTGTTTAGTATTAGTTTATTTTCAGCAAGCCATTTCTGTAGTGTCTTAAAGTCATATTGTAAGGCTGATTGAATCTGTGCTACATTATTTTTGGATGTATACAACACTGTATCATCTGCATAAAGATGAACGCTGCAATCAGAACAGACAGAAGGTATATTATTTATAAATATTGAAAAAAGAAGTGGACCAAGGGTTGAACCTTGCGGCACACCACGTTCTTGGACCATTGTATCCGATTTGAACCCTTGGATGACAACACATTGTTTTCTATTATGAAGGTATGTATTGAACCAGATTATACAACGGCATGCAAATTTCTCGATTCTGATTGGCTGAAACAGTCATTTTACACGTCTTTATTGGCAACAATTAATAATTAACCACAGCTTAGGATCAAAACAAGTACATCGTCTCTTTTGTATATCTAATTGTCTCTTTCATGTGGCTGTTTGGTCCATGCTCGGATCAGCTAGGACCGATCAGAGCTTTCTCCTCAGTGGCGGTTCTCTGTCTCAGGTTGTCCATGGCAACACAAATCTTCTCTTAGTGGTTTGCTGGTCGTCAGGGCAACCTTGCTTTCGGATCCTCGGAGGTTTGGGAGCCCTTGATTTTCGTGTCGGCGGAGTCTGCTCTGAGCCTCGGCTCTGTCATCTGGTGTCAATGGCTCTCTGTGTCACTGGTTCGGCTCTCCAGTAGCCGGCTTGGCGAGTCTCCCTCTGTCGGTGGAGATTTTCAGCGCTCCAGGTCTGTCTCTCAGTCCCCAGGTTCCCTTCTGGTCTCCTCGCTCCCGTCACCGGGTGTGTGTTTCTCTCCAGGTCCCACTCCGGGTCTTGTCCCCGGGTGTGTCTTTCGTCTCCATCTCGTCAGCCCTATTTAAATAGGGAAGAACAAAACCTCTCGCCTGCCTGTCTAGTGACGTCACTTCCACCATCTGCCTTCCCTATTTGGCCACATTCCTGGTAGCCGAAATTTGTCTGTCGTGACTCGTCCTCCTGGGTCAACATGTTACACAGTCTGCGTCTGCTGACACTACACAGTTTCACAATTAGAATCTGCCAGGCTAGTTAATCATTACTTGATGAGGGGATTCCGTTTTTCACTGAGTAACACTTTATTTCCTGATTAAATTATATGACCAATATTGTACAGCTTTTATCTTCTAGTATTAAGAGTTTTTATTCTTTATTGTGACTAAGTTTATACAATGTAGCCTATTGGGTTCATTATTTTACATTTAGAATTAGCAAATCAACTCATTTTATTTGAACCCAAACACATGGACACTTTCCTTTATAATACTAATGGTAGCCTTGGCTGTAAACAGTTGTTAGTCATTTCACCACATGTTATTTGATTTCCATATTGTAGGACGATTTACTAGTCTCCATGAAACACCACATTTTGCAAATGGTCTAACCCTTTACCTCTGATATTTACCAATCAACTGCATTTCTTATTGTTCTTCCGTTTCTGACTTGCTAAACCTTGATGCATTGAACACTTAGTCTCACTTCGGTGCTGCTGACTCATCTATTTTCAGTCTGAGAGGCTCTGTTTACAGTCCGTTTTACTCGGTCTCCTGACCATCTGCCATGTCGTAACCTGAAATTCCTTAAATATGACCTTTTGATCTCAACTGTTATTTTGAGTTGGTTCCTGTTTCAAAGATAACTATCTCCTTCCTTCTGTCTGTTATTATCAAATAGGTTCCGTCAGGTGGGGGCAAATGGGTTATTCTTGAGTAAGCTGTTGTTCCTCTTTTTTAGCTAGAGTCCTTCCTGCCTTATTTTACTATCTCCTGGAGGGCCCAGTAATTATCTTAAGGTCAACCATCTGGTCTGGGGTGATGGGAGAGTCGAATGCTCTACCCTCTTTAGGCCTGGTGCTAACGGACACCATTCTTTCTGGATCCCCTGTCGCCCCTTTCAGTTTACCAACAGCATTTTCATCCAGTATCATTTTGTACAGTTGCATTATTCATGTTTTCATTTTGAAATATACGACAATCCACCCTTAGGGGGTTTAATAACCCACTATACAGCATCAATATTCTAAATTAAACATGTTAAAATCATAATCATAATTTTTGCTAATATTTTCTAAAATTTTCCAAAAAATCCAAAATTTACACAAATCGAACTACAAAACCCCTTTCCATCTGTACAGTTACAAGATCATCATTTCACCTACCTTTTCCTCCTTTCACAGTTATACACATTATCAGTTATAAATACGACATCCAGTCTAGGTCCGTGTCTTTATACAAAAAGAATCATCGTACCATTCTCAGTTTATTTCAATTATGACTATCCATTATCCGTATAATTAGCTTCAATGTCTATTTTGTGTAATGGACTCTGCAAGAAAAGATTAATACTTCACACCACTAAAAGATTAACACTCTAAACATTTGAGGGACATTCAAACAAGCAACATAAATCATTTCTTCTCCTTGAAAAGACCACTGAGGCCTCAATTACCTCCCTATCAGTTATCCCTATTTCCACCTCCGGAGGCCTTTACTGCTAACTCGTTTTTGACCGTTTTGTTTCTTCTTGTTGTATTTTGTGCTAATCACCGCCTCTTCTTTGTTGTATGCAGGTCTCGGTACTGCTCCGATTCTCCACAGAAGGAAACGATTTTCCCTCTGTCCTTTTTGTATTTTGTATTATTATTTACAAACACACAATAGATTGGAAACTTTTATTTTCGCAGATACATCTCTACTGTTCTGCATTCTGACAATACATTTTTCTCCAAATTAATTATCTATGTATTTCACAGCTTCTTAAGTTATTATTCAATCAAAACACCTTTGTCTCTTTTCTTTTTGTGCTGTACTGTTTTACTAGATCAAATATCTCAAGATCAACACAACTACCACTTCCACCCTTGAAAGTGGAATAACCATTATTTCACTATCAATACCTTGTTTCCCGACAGCTCCTCGGTCCGGACAGTCAGCTCTAGACGAGGCCAATCACCAACAGAACCTATTGTGCATGGCAACAAACCACAGTCCCTTTAAACACACATCACACACACTCCGCCAGCCTTCAACAAGCCGGTGCAGAGTCTCCCATAAGTCAATCATCAAATTCACATGTCTGCACCCTACATGAACACTATTTCGGCCAATTTCGACCAAAAACCTACCGAGCTTTCTATAGACAGAGAAATATGCTTCCCCAACACTTACCATAACCCAACACGTGACACAACCCCCCAGATTCTACATCTGGACTCTTAATGAGCGGAAAACAAACCATGAACCAGCTCCCGTCCATTCTTAGTTTCCAGCTCATTATATCAGACTTCCTACCAGTCCCGCTGTGTCACCACCACCTGCTATTCCTGACCGGCGAGAGATCCCCCCCCAGCCAGCCATTTCCTATAAAAATTAGAGTATCAAACAAAAACAAACAAATTAACAAAAAAATTGTGAGTGCCTACATGCTACACACCCATCAAACAGAATTTAACTATCATCTAGAGGCATAAATACCCCCGCAAAAACTAAGACAGCAAAATTAAAAATCCAAAAAGAAATAAAATAAGTAATGAAATAATAATGTGCGTTTTTTTTTTTTTTTTTTTTAAGTCTACTGGACCACCCTTTGATCAAGTATGTAATCACTACTATAAATAGTCCTTTGTTTTTAACTCTGTCTAATATTAAATGTTCCATTGTTCCTGTTTAAAACCATCAATTTTGTTAGTTTGATTAGCCCATGCAATATTCAGTTACGTCATCCCATCAACAGCCCCAACTTACCCTGGTTAGTCTTCCAAACCATTTTAGTAACTTGCACACCTAATCAAACCTTATCTATGTATCTTCGTCTCTATCCTTACTCTAATCAGTCTCATTTTCCATTTTAATTTATCAATAACTCTATTTTACTCGAGCACCCAAAGGGCTTTGTTTGTGCATTTCCGCTTCGCTCTTATTCAACCTATGACCTATGCAGACACCCCCTCTGAAAATGTCCCAACTCTCCACATTTCCAGCAACTCTGTTCTCTGATGGACTCTCGCTTTCTACTGGACTGTTGCTGAGCCCGCCACCCTTTGTCACATGACCGAGCGAAATGGCCAATCTCCCCACAATGCCAGCACTCAGCCGACGCCGGCCATCCCAGGGGTTCCAGTTTACCACGACTCCCGCAGTCTCTCGGCTGGCATCCCACAGTCCTCACCAGGTCAACCCCTCTCCTGTCCTCTGGTCGCATGTCCTGTTGCCTGGAGGAGAGAGGGGCATACCTGTCCTTTTCTGCTGCCTCTCCTCGGGCCTTCTCTTGTTGGGAGGGGCCTGGAAACTCACCCCTCCTGCGGTTCTGCTCACCCTGTCGCGGCCCAGTTCCCTGTCCAGGCAACGGAGCACAGGGCACTCTTTGATCACGGCGGCCTAGGTCAGACGCCCGAAGCATGACCTCAACAGCTGTCGCTTCCAGTAGCGCAGCCTTTATTGCCAGTTCTCGTTCCAATCTCTGAGTCTCGTGTGCGGCTTGACCGATCTCCAGCTGTGTCTTCATCAGATCTCGATGAACTGCCTCGTGTTTTTCGAACGCTGTCACAAACGCTCTCTGTTGTCTATAGGATGCTGCCTCTTCCCCCATCTCAGCACTGGCGGTTTGACTTCCCATCGCTGGGCCCCGCCTCTCATCTTGGCTTTGGTGCTGAGGGCAGGGTGGACATGGGAAACGGGTGGGCTGTAGAAACTGTTCGTGTATTATTCCATACCTGCCGTCGGTCTCAGTTCCAGCCCTCCGGCCAGAGTGGACTTCGTGGGACTGCCGTAACAATGCCGCTCTCCTCAGTCTCTTTTTCTTTTTTTGTATTTTTTTTTTTTTTTTTTTTTTTTATTATTTTTTAAACAAACATATAAACAAACATGACAACACACGATAAGATATACAAGCATTAATTGTCAGGGCACATCCAATGAGATCACCTTTTGGTTAGTTGTTTTATATAAGATATACCCATAATACCTGTTATCTAAAAAAAAAACCTACACACATATGCTCAGCTCGAACCCCCCCCTCCCGGACCCCACCTTGAGAAGTACCTCCACTATCCCTCGCACCTAACCAGACACTACCATTATAAGCTAGCTTTTATTCTCTCCACCACTTCTAACCACATTGACATTTTGGATTCATTGAGACCCAGAATTCTTGCTGTAGATATTTCATGGTAAATTACATCGAGATATGTAAGAAACCAAACTTTACGGCACATTTTTTCCGGTTGAAACCAGCGTGATGCGATCAGCTTTTTGGCTACTGTGATACCCGATAAAACCAATCTCTTTAGCTGTGGATTCACTGCAAACTCAAAAACATCATTCAACAGCAATACCGAGGGGTGTACAGGTATATTCCAAGATACGAGTTTTGATATTTGTTGGGTCACATCTTTCCAGAATGCCTTAACTGGTGAGCAGTCCCAATACATGTGCATAAATGTCCCTTCGTCCCCATTTGTACATTGGGTGCATTTGGAATCTTGTTTGAGCCCCATTCGGCACAGTCTTATAGGAGTCAAGTATGTCCTGTGAATATAGTTAAGATTGATTTGTTGATGATCCGGGTTCCTTGATGTAAGTCGGACATTTGCCCAGGCTCCTTGCCAATCAAAGTCATTTTCCAGGTCTGGTATATCCCTCCTCCAGACAGAGTCAAGTTGGAGGGTTTCATACGAGGACGTTAGTAATTGATGATAAAATTCTGAAACAAAACCTCTCGATGTCTCTCTTGAGTAGAAGAATTTGTGGTATCTGTGGTGTTCAATTGGTCTGTCTAATGGAACACTGTGAGACTTCAAACATAGCTCTAACTGTTTGTGAAAAAGCCATGTGGACTTGGTGAGATTAAATTTTTTGCGTATTTCTTTATCACTACAAAAACCCTGTTTGTTAAAAACATCCCCTAATGAGTGTATGCCTTGCTCTTCCCATATAGGGAATCTTATAGGTCGTTTTCCAATTAAGAGAGCATTGTTATTGAATAAGGGAGTATGATTGTGCCATTCTTGTGGGTTAGGATTTTTTTTTTGTGATTCACGCCATATCCGGATCGCATGAGTAATTATGGGGCCAAATTTTCGTTCACAGTGCTTGATTGGTAGTTTAGTGTATGCTATGTCCTTCAGTCTATGTGGGGCTACTATGTTTTCTTCTATTTTTCTCCAAGATGCTAATGCTTGGGAGTCAAACCATGTTGTCAATGGACTTAATGAGTACGCCTTAAAATATAGGAAAAAATCTGGAAATGCCATGCCACCATCTGTTTTATTTCTCTGTGCGGTGGATCTTTTTATACGTGGTGGTTTGTTATTCCAAATAAATTTGTATGTGGAGGAGTGTAATCTTTTCCAGTAACCCTCTGGAGGGGGTAACGGTAGCATTGAACAGAAGAAGTTCAATTTAGGTAGTACATCCATCTTAACTATTGATATCCGTGCTTGTACTGTGTTCTTAAGTTTTGCCCATCTATCAAGGTCGTCTTTGATTTTGTTTTGGATTTTTGTGTAGTTGTGCTTCACCGTTTGTCTTATGGTAGGGAATATTTCCACTCCCAAGCATCTGAAATGTTTTACCATCGGTATCTGTCCTGGGAGGGTTGTATCTTTTTTTGCAGGGGTGTTAAGTGGAAGGAAAGCCGACTTCGGCCAATTTATCTTAAATCCCGATAAATCACCAAAGTCCTCAATCAACTTGAGCAGATGAGGCAATGTGGTGTTGGGGTTTTTCATGAACGATATTACATCGTCCGCATATAAACAAATTTTTTGTTGTGTGCCCTTGATTACGATAGGTTCTATGGATTGGGATTGTCTTATATATTGTGCTAAAGGCTCTAATGATAGATTGAACAGTCCGGGACTAAGAGGACAACCCTGTCTGGCAGAGCGTGATACCGGAAATATTTCAGAGATGATTGTGCCTGTTGTAATCATGGCCGATGGGTCTTTGTATAATACTTTAATCATATCGATGAATCCTTTTCCTAACCCCATCCTTTCTAGCACTGCCCACAGATACGACCATTCCAGCCTGTCAAAGGCCTTCATAGCATCCAGGGACAGCATCGCCTTAGGTATGGTGTCCTCCTTGTCGGCATCAAGTACGTGCAGTATACGTCTTATGTTCTCAGTGATCAGGCGGCCTCCTATGAAGCCAGTTTGGTCCGGGTGAACTAAAGATGTCATATGCTTTTGTAATCTGATGGCTAATACCTTAGAGTACAGTTTGATATCTGTTCCGAGGAGGCTTACAGGTCTATAACTACCGCACTCGTTGGGGTCTTTGTCTTTTTTAAGGAGGACTGTTATGAGTGCAATATTGTCAATTTTATGGAAGTTCCCCTCCTTGACTGAGTATAAGATCATATTTAGTAATAAGGGGCCAATTATGTCCCAACAAGAAAGGTACATTTCTGATGGGAAACTGTCTCTTCCTGGAGCCTTACCACTTTTCATTGCGGTTATGGCCTTCTTGAGTTCCTCTAGTGTGATCGGTATTTCTAACTGTTTAGCGTCATCCTCTGAAAGTTTAGGGAGAATAATTTGATTAAGAAATGTGTCAATTTTGTTTTGATCGAAGGTCATTTCTGATTTATATAAGTCGGAGTAGAATACTTTGAATGTATCGTTTATTTTTACAGGATCTGTTACAAGTACTTGTTGTGCTCTAATGGTAGTTATATCTGCAAATGTTGCATTAATTCTTAATCGCATGGCTAATAGGTGGCTGGGTTTGGAACCATGGGAGTACTGCTGTTGTCTTGTGCTGCGTATTTGTATTTCCGATTGTTGTCTGTATATGGCATTGATCTCTATTTTTAGTACGTTAACTTGATTTTCTAGTCGAGTTGAGTTGTTGTATTTCAGAGAATTAAATAACGTTGAGTAAAGCGTTTCCAGCTCATCCAGTTTTGTGTTTTGATTCTTGCGCATTTTGGAGGAAAAGCTATCCGTGAAGTCTTTGATCATTCCCTTTACCGACATCCATATTATTCTGGGGTCTTGCACCGAGTTTGCATTCTCCCGTTGGAATACTATAAGAGCTTCTTTGAGTTGTGTAATGAATTCCTTGTTGTTAAGCAGCAACGAGTTAAATCGCCATCTTGGGGCTCGGGAGGATAGTATACCAAATGTACCTTTAAGGAGTAAATAACAGTGATCTGATAGTGCGTTGGGTATCATTTCCACTTCAGAATTATCAAATAGTCTCTGTGATGCAAAGACATAATCTATTCTGAATAGTGTCTTATGTCTCGCAGATCGACAAGAGTACTTTCGGGTCGTGGGATTAAGTAACCGCCATAAGTCCTTTACACCTGTAATCTTTGACTCAGTCTCTTTTTCTGTACCTTGGTTAAACTGCAGTCGCCTGCAATGGACACTCCAGCATGGATCGGTTCTGGTTGGAGTAACACCGTTGTCACTGGTTCACTCCCCTGTATTGGAACCAAAGTCAACATTTCAAGTCCTTCTGTAGTACTGGTCACATGAGAGAAGTCCATCCTATTCCAATCAATCAGATTATCATCACTGGTAAAGTCTATCTGGGAAATGTCTGCAGAGGCGCTCGGCCTTCTCCCCCCAATGGCCTGATCACTAAGGCCCTTTTCCATATTGTTGTTGTTGTTATTGTTTTTTTTTTATTTATTTTTTAATACTACAGGTTATTGAAACAGACTGATTGTTTACTCTCGTTCTTGTTATTCTATTGTTATTGCATCTAACGCTTCAGTTGTTCCTATCAATGTTCCACTAAGGTGAACTTCCTATGTTACTGTCATTCACTCCACTTTCAAACACTCCTGTAATCACCGTTTGAAAAAACAAGTTTCTCCGTCTTTCACTATTTCTACTTACTTGAGTTAAAACACTCACACTGTCAAATTTTTACTGTGCAGACAAGGATTGATAACTGGCTTATCATTCATACTTATACCAAGGCTCATTACAGCCGTTTCCCTAGATGGTTATGGAAATCGTTAGAGCTCCTGTCCAGCCGAGCACCTGTACAGAAAGAAAGCAAAAACATCCAGACTTAATACAGTGGCATTCCCCTGTTATTTCCACTATTCGTTATGCATTGGAAATGTCGGGCAACACTATACTAAAATATTTAGAGAGACACAGTGCGATTTGTTTGAAAAATAACGATACAGCTTATCTTGTGTTTGTCCGTTTCCTCCAACAGGAACACTGGAGGTTTCCAATCCCCTGTGTGTTCTCTTCACCTGATTCTCTGGGAAACATAATCATTAGTCCCATGCCTATCAATTGTCTAATAATCTTGGTAAACCTGGTCCTTCATCCATTCCAATTTCTTTTTGATCTGATTTCATACTTTAAATGACCGTTTTAGCGTACCGACTAAATGTATTATTCGCTTTTGCTTCACACTCCTCATACATCAATTTCATTCATCCCCACACACACACTTACATCCTTACACACAACCACTGCCCCCTCACAACACTAATAAAAAACCATTAGTGTTGATACTGCTTCCAACTACCAATCAGGGAAAACAATAAACTTTTAGCAACTTAGATCACTAAAACCCTGACCGTCACATAGCACAGCTGGCCACGTTAATAAATTCATGGACACCCGCACTATGCCACCCCAATATCCTTCAGACCCTTGAATACACAAAGAACCGTCAACTCACAGCCCAAAGCGTCCTCCCTTCAGTTTCGAACCTGAACGGAAACACCCCAAGCTTCCTACCAAGGAATATCACAACTCAACCTACCATCACCTGCACCTAGACAGGCCAGCGCCCATCCGGTACCTACTTCACATACACAATAACAACGCAGCCCAAATAAACATACAACCAAACGCCCACAACATGCCGCAAAACCAGGGATGGAGAACCACAGGGAGAAATACAAGGAGAGACAGAGGGGGGGGTGGAGGGAAGAGAAAAAAGGAGGGAGGGATACAGGGATCCAGGGACTGAGGGGAGGAAAGGGGGGGGGGGGGCTCACAATGCAACATTAACTATTACCAAAACCATCTATACTTAAACAGCAGACTACCCCGTATTGCCTGGTCCAGTCAACCCACAGGACTTCAAACACTACTAACCTTAACTCAAATCAAACCTAACTTTAATCAGAGTAAAAGAGTCTGCATGGAGCACCCAATATCTAACACTACACTTTTAAAACCTACTGCCGGGGCACCACAACCTGAATCAACCCTGGCCGCCCAACAGTAACTAGAGATAAAGGAGGGAAGAGAGACATAGAGGGAGGGGGGGAGGGCTCCAAAATGACCATGAATATTCTATTTATCCTTATGTAATCCTAATTTAGCAAGTAACACTATATTAACATAACCAATACTCCAAGCCCACCATAAAGGCAATCCATCCTGAACAAAACTCCCTTTGCGCACCCGTCATCTCACAAAGTCAAGCTGGGAGACAGGGATGGAGCGGAGGGAGGGAGGGAGGGAGGGAGGGAGGGAGGGAGGGAGGGAGGGAGGGAGGGAGGGAGGGAGGGAGGGAGGGAGGGAGGGAGGGAGGGAGGGAGGGAGAGAGGGAGGGAGGGAGGGAGGGAGAGAGAGACAGGGAAGGAGGAAGGGGAGAGTGTGAACGAGGGAGGAAGAGACAGAGGAGAAAAAGGGGGGGGGGGGGGGGGTTCACGCAAATCCCATCACACAACGCCGCTGCTTCCACCTCAACCATTCCTGACCAACATCGCCCCCTATAGCCCTTCA
Organism: Notolepis coatsorum; assembly: GCF_963971535.1. Classification (NCBI taxonomy): domain Eukaryota; kingdom Metazoa; phylum Chordata; class Actinopteri; order Aulopiformes; family Paralepididae; genus Notolepis; species Notolepis coatsorum. Next base: position 63,526,728 of record NC_140171.1, read on the forward strand.
CTGTCCACTGCCTTCAACAAAAGCCCATAGTCCCTCCTCCTCGCGCCGACCGACCGTGGCGCGCATGCGCAGACAGACACATACCGTCAACACGTCTCAACCCGTCATTCACATCAGCAGCCTATAATTCGAATAACCTCTAGAAAAGCCACAAAACAAACCCACACATCTATCTCATTACCATCCCACCAGCGCCATCATACTTGGCCCATAACAAATACAGATTGATAATCAAACAAGTATACACATACATCATCAACAACTGGAAAAAACTGATAAAAAGAACTCACAAATTCCCACAGATGGTCGCGCTTCAAAACCTATTATAACCACAACTGTTCTCTATTGCTCCCCGTTCACATGTGTGGAGTGGTGCAACAATCAAAAAGGCAACACTGCCCTCCACTGGAACGTTCGCTCATCACCCTTATTGCACCACAGTACTCACCACGTCCTGCAGGAGGCGCCCACGCCTCCCCCGCAAGTGCGTCATCACGTAACACCACACCAAGACGTCAACTTGACGTTCCACCTCAACCACAAAACCACAACTCCCAGAACCCCCTACACCGGAAGTCCCTGTCCTCCGCCTCTCTAAGGTCCCGTCTCAGCCACCAAGAGTAGCACCACGCGATATTCCCCGAGAGTTCAACCATGCTATATTGTTAGCACAAGTAGCTTAGCATCTTAGCTTCGTTAGCCCAGTACTGCTAGCTCCTATTAGCTTAGCTTAGCATCCAACATCACCTCTCCTAAACGGCCCATTATCCTGTTGATCCGAGCGGCACAACACATCGCGACGTTTACACAACCCCTGCTATACCCCGTAACATAACTTTAATCCTATTTAGCCCCCGTTCACAGAACATATATCATTATCCTTTTTCTAGTACGCTCGCCCGTTTGGCCCCGCCTGACCGAAATACACAGTATATTAACTCCAACGCTCCCCAAGTTTAGACGCTCCCAGTGACGTCATCAGCTCCAAAATCTCCGTTTCTTCTGATCGCTACTACATTACTTTTAGACCTCAACACCACCGTTCTGAAAAATGTCAACGAACATTACACATCATCTAGGTTCCATCACACTTGCCATTCATTCAATTCACTCGACAACGCAACACAGCGTCCACACGTTAGTCCCGTTGCCCTCAGCTAACGCCGGCAGCTAAATAAACGCCTCCTCTTCCGGACAGGGTTGCGGTTTCTCCGCTGCCGCCTCGGCCACCAGTGTTTATACAATAATACAAAAAATACATTGGCATTCACTCAGAGCTCTTAACATTCATCCATTCAAACACATATACTTAGCAAAACAATGTCCCATTCATAAACATACTATTCAATTGTGCACATTCATCCTAAACGCATTTCCTACCTCGCCCATTTCACACAATATTCTCCTAAATTCTAATCTCATGTGCAGTTACCCCACGCTTTTCTCCCACAAGTGCATTACTCCAAAGGTTACTTTCCCAACGTCATTCTAACCTCCCCATCCTCTCAATCTTCATATTTTAGATTATGTCGGACCACGATACAACAGATTTGCATGAAACGTCTTTCAAAGCTCGCCTGTCATCTGCGCCGATTCTAAGAGTGAAGCCTCGATAGACGGTCTGGCAAAAAGCAACCAATTAATCCCCATTGTACTCTGTTCTCAGTATACTCTATACACCGTGGAACCAGGATATCCTGTACTACACCACGGTTCTCTCATTAAACTCTTTACCTTACCCTATAATCTTCTCTTTAAGATCTGACTACTCCGCATTACCCTTTAATGAACCACTTTGCCACTCACAGTCCCACGTCCCACATATCTGTGACTAATCCCCGTTCCACCGCTTCCACGCCGGTCCCCTAAATTTTTTTACCTATCCCTAGCCTATCCTCCTAAGCTAACTAAATATAGACATCTATATCCTCTCCTCACTTGGCATTGTACCAACCATAGGCATCCTAACCGAACATCCCCTATCCCCTACGCTTCCTAAGTGCAGCGCCGGCGTGTGACTGAGACCAGAGCCAGGTTGTGAACCCTGGACCTCGGTACTCCTCCAACACCAACATAACCTGTTACATCTCATTTCTACCTAAAGCAACTAGCAACCCCAAAGGCGAGACTGCTTCGACCACTACCAATCTTAAACGCATTACTACTTACCTAGTCCCGCTGTCCTTGGCTGAAGCGGCGAAGAGTTATTCGGTCGCAGAGGGCTTCGATGATACGATGAGGGCGAGAAACCCTCGGTCCATTTTCCAGAAGTAGCTTTCCGTCGTCTCCAACCGGTTCTGGTCGAATGCAGCACGGGTCACGGACCAATTGAAGTAACTTGTATCTTCATTTACCTATATCTAAGTTCAGTGATCGTATAGTTTTTCTATTACCCTTCTCCTTCATTTGTTTGATATTTCAGATGTTCGGTTCAATTAAAAGGAGGCGGACGAGGTGGTCAAAAACAACTGCGGTGTTTATTAATAAACCACAGCTTAGGATCAAAACAAGTACATCGTCTCTTTTGTATATCTAATTGTCTCTTTCATGTGGCTGTTTGGTCCATGCTCGGATCAGCTAGGGCCGATCAGAGCTTTCTCCTCAGTGGCGGTTCTCTGTCTCAGGTTGTCCATGGCAACACAAATCTTCTCTTAGTGGTTTGCTGGTCGTCAGGGCAACCTTGCTTTCGGATCCTCTGAGGTTTGGGAGCCCTTGATTTTCGTGTCGGCGGAGTCTGCTCTGAGCCTCGGCTCTGTCATCTGGTGTCAATGGCTCTCTGTGTCACTGGTTCGGCTCTCCAGTAGCCGGCTTGGCGAGTCTCCCTCTGTCGGTGGAGGTTTTCAGCGCTCCAGGTCTGTCTCTCAGTCCCCAGGTTCCCTTCTGGTCTCCTCGCTCCCGTCACCGGGTGTGTGTTTCTCTCCAGGTCCCTCTCCGGGTCTTGTCCCCGGCTGTGTCTTTCGTCTCCATCTCGTCAGCCCTATTTAAACAGGGAAGAACAAAACCTCTCGCCTGCCTGTCTAGTGACGTCACTTCCACCATCTGCCTTCCCTATTTGGCCACATTCCTGGTAGCCGAAATTTGTCTGTCGTGACTCGTCCTCCTGGGTCAACATGTTACACAGTCTGCGTCTGCTGACACTACACAGTTTCACAATTAGAATCTGCCGGGGCTAGTTAATCATTACTTGATGAGGGGATTCCGTTTTTCACTGAGTAACACTTTATTTCCTGATTAAATTATATGACCAATATTGTACAGCTTTTATCTTCTAGTATTAAGAGTTTTTATTCTTTATTGTGACTAAGTTTATACAATGTAGCCTATTGGGTTCATTATTTTACATTTAGAATTAGCAAATCAACTCATTTTATTTGAACCCAAACACATGGACACTTTCCTTTATAATACTAATGGTAGCCTTGGCTGAAAACAGTTGTTAGTCATTTCACCACATGTTATTTGATTTCCATATTGTGGGACGATTTACTAGTCTCCATGAAACACCACATTTTGCAAATGGTCTAACCCTTTACCTCTGATATTTACCAATCAACTGCATTTCTTATTGTTCTTCCGTTTCTGACTTGCTAAACCTTGATGCATTGAACACTTAGTCTCACTTCGGTGCTGCTGACTCATCTATTTTCAGTCTGAGAGGCTCTGTTTACAGTCTGTTTTACTCGGTCTCCTGACCATCTGCCATGTCGTAACCTGAAATTCCTTAAATATGACCTTTTGATCTCAACTGTTATTTTGAGTTGGTTCCTGTTTCAAAGATAACTATCTCCTTCCTTCTGTCTGTTATTATCAAATAGGTTCCGTCAGGTGGGGGCAAATGGGTTATTCTTGAGTAAGCTGTTGTTCCTCTTTTTTAGCTAGAGTCCTTCCTGCCTTATTTTACTATCTCCTGGAGGGCCCAGTAATTATCTTAAGGTCAACCATCTGGTCTGGGGTGATGGGAGAGTCGAATGCTCTACCCTCTTTAGGCCTGGTGCTAACGGACACCATTCTTCCTGGATCCCCTGTCGCCCCTTTCAGTTTACCAACAGCATTTTCATCCAGTATCATTTTGTACAGTTGCATTATTCATGTTTTCATTTAGAAATATACAACATAGTCTAATTTTCCAAATACAGTACACAATAGAATGATCACTAAGGCAATCTGACAAAACCCCTGCTTTTAAAAATCTGTTGGGATGAGAGACTAGGATCCAGTCAAGCAAAGATTCACTGGTAGCTGTGACTCGGGTAGGCATATCAATTAACTGGGTTAGGTTTAAATTAAGAAATATATTTTTAACTTTGGTTAGTGATGTAGCTAGCCAGTTCTTATTAAAATCACCAAGAACTATAAGTTCATTATTACATAAGGTATACACAAGTATATATTGTCCTTTTAGTTGGGAGTCAGCTACTAGGTTGAGGTAACACTCAACACAATATATGTATCTGCACAAATTATGTTTCTGGCAATAAAAAACGAATTACCAAGCAACATTCAAAACGATTTCATGGCTAGAGAGAGTGTTTATAATTTTAGAGGGACATTAGCTTCAAAGCAACCTACGGTACGTACAACTCTTAAAAGTATGTGCATTGCAGTTTGTGGGGTATCACTCTGGAATAGTCTGTATGCGAGTATCAAATTAAGCAAAAATATCAATCAATTTAAAGGTATAGCTATAAACAAGCACTTATGGACACATATAAGAGCGAGGAGCTTGCACGGTAATGTGACTGCCTATTATTTTTTTCTCATTTGGATGTGTGGATATATAAAAAACTGTACTTTTATTTTATTTTTATTTTTATTTTATCATTATTTGTTATATTATTTGAATTTTTATAATGTCAAATATTGTAAGGAAGGGGCAGGGCTTGATACATTGTTTTACTTCCCCCTGTTCCTTCTCGAACACTTATTGTATGGAAATAGTTTTTGACTAGTATTTACCTTTTTGTTTTTTAAACTTGTTTTATGTTTCTATGTTCGAGACAAATAAAAATCAAATCAAATATATCTAATAACCTCAAGACCCCGATGCACTGCATCTTCTGGCCGCCTCAGACCTAATCCTATTCGAGCTCCGGGAGGGTCACTAAAGACACACTTCTTCAATCATTATCTGATTTTTTTTTTTTTTATAAAAATCTAACCCTAACTAACCTTACTTTCTTGTCCTAATATACTAACCTACATTGTAGCACTCAACACTTTGATGAACATTGTTACTCAGCTGATAGAGTTGCAGTAGCGGCCGGTATGAATTACATTTGGGTAGTCGCGGGTGGGGGGGGTGAAGGGGGGCAAGCGGACAGCTCACAGCTGACCAAGTGGACAGCTGACGACATAACGTTACCAATGTTAAGTCGAATTACTACACTAGTACACGTATGATCAATGCAATAATGAACACATATATATATATATCTTGTCATTTTAAACAAGTTACCATTCATTCATTCATCCATTATGCGTCAAATTAACAACAACAGAGAGAGAGCGAGAGAGAGAGTGAGAGAGACCGAATTAACTCACTGTTCTATGTCATTATGGCTTGCTCAGCACCTGTCTCCATATATCTCGCTTCAGCGTATATACACTGAATAAAAGATTCCACCATGTACCTTTACATGCCAGCATTCATCTGGCCACACCCCCATCCGATTACCTACATAAGCAGGGGTGGGGCCACACACTCATCTCGTTCTCAAATTTCATCACAAGCTAAGTGCTGCTCACATGCCCACTTGACGTGAAGAAAATATTTAGTCTGAGGAAAGGAAAACAGAAGAACAAGGAGATACGTTGACATCATATCTTTATTTTCTCTCTCACTATTTTCGAGAAAATACGGCGATATTGTCTTCGTTACTGGAGTGTCTGGATCATTCCGACCTTCAAAGATTTTTTCGTATTAGGAGCTCACGCCGCTGACATGTCTCCCAACTACAATCCTCCTTGCTGCGGCTTGATGGGGTTACCCTCCAGCAACACAGCTGGAATGTAGGACGCACCAACTATTGTGAGAAGCGGTTGTTTCCAGGTTGGGTACGTACTGTTTTGCTTGCGAGCTCTGGTTGTTGTTGATGCTGTGGGGGTTAGCTAACAATTTACGAAACGCCGAATCCAGGCTAGGGTTTCTCTGCTCGGCTTAAACGGCGGTCGGGGGATCTTGCTCTGACGCCCATGATGGCTACTCTAGTGGGCCGCGCTAGGTCCTGGTGATCCCAGGATTCTAGAGCGGATGCTTCTCTGTCCCGTGCAGGCCCCATCTTTCATATACAAATGGAAGTATACCCTAACGAGGAAATGTGGGCATAGGATCTTCTTTATCGGAAGTTCCATGCTCAAAGGGCCCTGTGTATGTTTGGATCACCGTTGACAACTGTGTTCTGACATTTCTTTTTATTTTCCCTGTTAGGGGAGGGATTGGGACAGCGGCCTGTCTGAAGTGTGGCTTGTTATGTCATTGTATACAGTTCAGGTGATAGCTGCTTAGCTTGCGTGCTAGTTTGTGGACTACTGTGTTAGCCAGTCAGCTGTTAGCTGCGGCGTTAGCTCGCTGTGTTTACCAGGCTGGTATACGTTAGCTTGTTGCTATCAGCCGAATGGCTGTTAGCTTAATGCTACACTGTTGAACGTTTTCTGTGACTATAACATGCCTTAAACACTCTGACTACGACGTCATCTTTGACAGAGGATGTTAGTCGAACCTACCGGGAGCCCGGCCGGCGAGGACTGCGTCAACATGGAGAACCGTAGCGGCTGGGTGGCGCAGCGACGCTGCCCTCGTCGTCAACACAGGAATGCTGTGTTTAACGTCGGTGCCCCGTTAGCCAGATTGCAGTTCGCTTGGCCTGCGCTCACGGTAGGAAGGTCCCGACCGGACCTTAAACACTTCTTCTTCCTTCCCTTCTAAATGTTTTGTAATAACGATGGTTTCCAAAACGGGTGTTGCTGAAATACATTGAGGATACGATGCGTGTTGTGTGTGAATTGTCTTGTCACTGGTATAGCTTCTCTCTCCATACAAATCGGGTTGTTGTTTTACATGTGTAAAAATGATCTGGTTAGTTGTGTTGAGAACATCATGTGTGTTCATGTACCGTGAACTCACAACTAAGGGGGTTAATTAACCTATAAAGCTATGCTTAGTGACATATGAGTGAAGAATGTATTCTTTTCTCAGCCTGTAATGACAATGAACAGTGTGTTCACATATTAACAGGGTTACCTGTTCAACTGGGCCGTATCAAGGGTAAGGTAGGAGGGGTGTAACTGAGGGGTACAATTCCCTGACTGTATTACTAGATATGATACTTACTACCACTACCTTTGTACTTAATATTCGGCCACCCAGTACACGGCATAAATATATTATCATGAACACTCTCACGTAGATGAAACGGATCCAACACAAATGTACGAATTAGAAACAAGTCTTTATTGCCTACACAGCGATGGTGTGTAGACTAAACACTTAATCACTTAATTACATTTATGAATTGAAATAGTATGCACTTTTATGGCAAGGAGTATTCGTCGGTATATCAATAGATAATGTCCAATCTCTGAAGGCGCAGGTGGTAAATATACGACCTGGAATAGTTAAGGAATAACAGCAATGATACTTTAATGATTATAGGCTGGATACACTAGAGGGTTAATCCGGTCGATTGTAAGCCGACAGGAGTAGGAGGGGGGGGGGGTAGAATCCAGCTGCCTCGTCCGGCCAAGGGTATCCCAGGAGAACCCACTGTAGTGCCGTTCAATGCGCCGGCGATCCTTGGACCACAGATGAAAGCAGGTGGACTCTTTGTGGGCCGGCTCTCTCCGGTCCACGGGGGAGAGATGTGGAGAGACCTCGTCTTGCAGAGCGTCTCCTCACCTTGCGACCTCTCCAGGGGGGGGGGTTCCAACACACGGTAGTGTCGGGGGTCTTTATCCATAGAATAATCAAAGTATCCAAAGCATAGTCCGTGCCTGGGAAGGCGGGCTGTCGTCGGTAGAATAATCCGGTATACAGGTCCACTCGCTCGTCGGCTCTGGGGCTCCTCGGGTGCAGCTTCACATAGGGTCAACCACCCTGGGTAAGCAGCCAGTTCTCTGCCCGAAACGATGGGGTACTGACTACGGTAGTATTCTCACCGCACGAAGCACTATATATTAACAGACTATTATTAGCTTTAATAGACTACGTCCAACTCGACGATATAGTGCCAAATATGACTATTCAAATATTAATATACACGATGTCTCAATACCGATGGTAGGCGAACTTGGCCTTACTCCCACACGTGGCATCGCGGGGAGGCTTTACGTCTGTGACTCTATTGGAGGGTAAGAAACTGGACTGAAAAGAAAGTCCTACTTTAGTAGCGCAGTATATATACGCACTATGAACAAATAGTCCCATTAGTGGTGCGGTAGCCAAATTCCTACGCGGAACTAGGACTTGTTCGTACATGTCGAGCGGTACGTTTGAACTGGGTCTGAGGGGTATGGCAGCCTGGCACCAAGGTCTCGACCAATAGTAGAATGGAGACTATTATGGGATGTTCAGTAGGCTAGAATGGATATTCAATGCATATTGTACAAGGAATATACAAGGGATATCAGGGAATATTAGAGAATATACAAATACAATTAAATATATATATATAAATAAATATATATATTCGGTTTAATCTGGCCCTTCACAACAGCCACCCCCTGAATAGGTCCCGGACCTAATCAGTTAAACGGAGACAGATTAATCGCGTTGTCTATTTACACATAAGGGTTTGCTGTAGGGGTCAGTCAACTTCACAAAGTCATAGGGTTGTAGGGTCATGGTCATCATCGATTGTGTCTGGGAGTCGAGGCAGTTCTATGAGCCTTGCCACGGGACGGGTGTAAGTGCGACCCTGGACGAGCACTTCAGCTGCTCGGACCTTGCCGTCGGCACCGGTGATCACTTTGCTTACGCGGCCGGCCGGCCACATAGCTCTGGGCAGTGATTGATCAATAATCATGACGACTGTTCCTTCTGTCAAATTGTCTCTCTCCTTTACCCACTTCTGGCGGGTCTGTAGAGACGGTAGGTAGTGCAGTAGGAAACTGTTCCAAAACTTGTCGGCTAATACTTGGCTGTACCTCCACATTCGTCGGCCGTTCGCTTCTTCAGGCCGGTACATTGTCTGGGGTAATGTGGGATCTAGCCGCCCCATCAGGAGTGTGTCGGGGGCTCTGCGTAGGCGACCACCCACTCTGATGAGGGTGTGAGCGTCGCTCTCGGGGGCCAGGTGAATTAATCTGCTGTCGGATGGGACGGGCTTTCCTCCCTGTAGACAGGCCAATTCATCAGGGAACGAGTCTCTCTGGGCTCGCTGCAGTAGAAGCAATTCTGCTTCCTCGTAGTTAGCCGCTGACATATCAGCGGGGGACTTGCACTCCGGGTGGTACCGCAGGAATGTTCTTTGTTGTGCACTCTCTATGGACGTGCAATCGTTTATGTTAGGGTCGGTGGAGGCTACGGTGCTCAATCCACAGAACACAGACTTCTTAATTTCCACCTCCTCTGGACTTGCTGCCCTCGGGATAGGCATGGGCCACTGTCCTTCCGGGAGTCTTAGGAATGCGGGGCCGTCACTGTAGACATTGCGACGGGTGAGGTCATCCAGGGGGATCCCCCGGGTGATGACGTCAGCTGGGTTCTGTTTTGTATCAACGTAGCGCCACTCTGTTTCTCCGGTTAACTCTTCGGTTAAGTCTTGAATCTCGGTGACTCTGACTCCCACGAAGACTTTGTACTTGCATGAGTCCGATTTGATCCAGGCGAGTACCGTCGTGGAATCTGACCACAGGATTGTTCTAGACACCGGTATGGTGAGCTCACGTTGGATGAGCGTGGCTAGGTGCGCTCCGGCTAGGGCTGCGCAGAGCTCTAGACGTGGGATAGATTGTTGCTTGCGTGGGGCTACTCTCGAGCGGGCGAGGACAAATGCTGTGTAGATCTCTCCCCCTTGGTCTTGGGCCCGCAAGTAGGCTACTGATCCGTATGCGACCTCTGAGGCGTCACTGAAGACGTGCAAGTCCATTTTACATGTCTCTGGCCTCACCGTGGGTGGGAAGTAGCTTCGGCGCATATTAACGCCTGGGAGTGAGTGGAGCTCCATCTCCCACTCTCTCCAGGTGGATGCAAGGTGTGCGGGAATGGGGTCGTCCCAGCCCTGGTCCTTGTCCCACAATGCTCGTACAATCATTTTTGCCCTGGTGGTGTACGGTAGAATACATCCTAGCGGGTCATATTGTCGGGCGAGTGTTGTGTACACACTCCGTCTGGTGGTCGGCGCCGCCGCCGGCCTTCCCTGCTCCGTAGTCAGGGGCTTGTGTCTGTAGTGAAGCGAATCTGTTTTGAATCGCCACACCAATCCCAGGGTCATCTCCTGGGCTTCTCCCGGGATTGTAGCCATCCAGGTCTCGCTGCTGGCTGCCTTGTCCTCGGAGGAGAGGCTGCGCAGTACTTGCGGATCGCTGCTGGCCCACTGCCTGAGATCAAAGCCGCCTTTGATCAATGAGGCGCGGAGTTTAATCAGGAGAGCCTCGGCTTCTTCCTGGGTTGAAAGGCTTTGTAGACAGTTGTCTACGTAGAAGCTGTTCTTTACGCTGTGTCGGACCTCTTCGTCCGCTGCTGGGTCCTCTGCTACATGTTTCTGTAGTGCAAATGTCGCACAGCAGGGGCTGCACGTCGTTCCGAAGGGGAGGACTTCCCATTGGTAGATGGCTGGGTGCTCATCTCCTGGCTTCTCTCTCCATAGGAACCGTAACAGGGGCTTGTCCGCCTCTACTAATCTCACCTGCAGGAACATTCCTTTAATGTCCCCGCTGATGGCCACCTTTTCCTGGCGGAAGCGGAGTAGAACGCCGAGTAGGGAGGGGCCGAGTGTGGGACCGGGCAGTAACTCTTTATTCAGATTTTGGGATCCGATCTGGTAGCTGCAGTTAAATACTATGCGGTCTTTACCGTTGTGATGGACCTTGTGGTGGGGCACGTACCACGATTCAGTGGTCTGGTCAGCCTCTTTAATGTCCATCTTTGTGACGTGTCCCGCTGTGATGAGCTTCTCAATCTCAGCGCGGTATACACTCTCTTGGGCGGGGTTCTTGGCTAAGCGCCGCTCCGTGTTCAGCAGGTACCGTTCTATGGCGTCTGTCTTGGCGTGGAAAGTAGGCATTCCTTCTCGCCGCAGGAGTGGCGTGGCGTATCTCAACACGCCGTTGACCGGGACTCTCTTGGTCCCTGTCTCGAGGAGGTGAATGGCGTAAATGTCATCTTTAGAGCGAATGTCTTTCTTTCCATTCTTAAAGGGCATTTGTTCCAAGCTCCATAGCCGCTCTACGTGTTGCAGGAGTGCGGTTTCTCCCTCTGTGACTCGGGAGTGGAGACATCTAGTGGCTGTACTTCGGTTGAGAGATTTGGCGAGCGGGCCTTGGAGAGTCCATCCCAAACGGGTCTCGACTGCTGCAGGACAGCCTCGGGGTCCGGTATGAACCCGGTCTATCGGGACAACGAGGTCTGCATGGTCGGAGCCTATCAACAGGGTCGGCATAGCATTGTCTATGAGCGGGATCGGTAACTTGCGCAGATGTGCATATTTCTCCATCAGCTTGGCGACGGGGTATGTGTACCGCGACAGTCCTATTTCTTGGCTGGTGAAAGCGTCTGCAATCTGGTACCGTCGCTCAGGCTGGCCGCTTGCTGCGATAGAGAATGAGACATTCTCGCCCTTTATCGTCTTCAAATCTCGTCTTATTGTCCGAATTGTCATTTGGGTTTCGCTTCCCCGCAGCCCTAGCTGGGCCGCAGCGGAGGCGAGCAGCAGGGTCTTCTCTGACCCGTCATCGAGGACGGCGTAAGTGTCCAGGACTTTATTCTGGTAGCTTAGTGTCACACGCACTACTTTTAGGAGTACTCGGGCTCCACTGCTGCTGGCGGGATCGATGTACATGACGCTCGCTTTGCGGCTGGATGGTGCAGGTGAAGGGCGCCGTCTGTTACTGTCGTGAAGTATGTCCAGATGGGCTCCATCGCACTTGGTGCACCTTTTCTTTAAGCGGCATTCGGCTGCCATGTGTGAGCGCGCACAGCGAAAACAGCGCTTGTTGGACTTTATCCATTGACCTGCTTCCTCCGCGTTCAGCTTGGGGAAGGAGTCACATTGCGCTAGCCAGTGTTCTTTCTCACAGTAGGGGCACACTATCTTCCACTTCTCCGTTCTGGAGGGGGTACTGTGGCTCCTGCTGCTCGGTACTGACTCCGATTGGTGCATCACAGTCACCGATCTTCTTCCATCATTTAGTCGTCTGGTTCCTTCTCTGGAGCCAGGGGTGCTCCGTCCGAATGTATCTAGCCGTAGGCTGCTGACTTCTCTCGCCAGGAAGTCTGCTAGATCGAGGAGGTTCGGTTCGGGGCCATTCGGGTCTCTGTGGTCCCTCTGCCGCCTAAAGCGCTCCTGACGAGCGGGCGGCAGCTTCTCCAGGATCCTTTCCACATTTGAGTTGGCGTAAAGTTCATACTTCCCCTTCTCTCTTTGCGCTCCCAACATCCCTACCAGGGACTGCACTCTGATGGACAGGTCGTCCAGTGCTCGATTGTCTATTGCTGGGGGTAAGCGGTCGATGTGTCGGATCTCCTGGATCACGTAATCCCATATGCGCCCATACCTCTGGTCCAATGCTACCAGCGCTGCTGTGTATGGGGTGGTGGAAGTCGCGTAGGCGAGCGCTATATTATGTGCGCGGGGCACCTTTAAGTGCTGCAGTAGGATGGCGTATTTGTGGCGTTCATCCAATACATCCACCAACATGGTCTCCAGACACATGCGGAGTTCTGTATACTGGGCCCGGTTCTCTTGGGTGAAGTCGGGTACCATAGGCGTGCCAATGTATGACGCTGACTGTGGATACATCGGCGAGCGTTGGGGGAGAGGCCTCCTAGGCGAGTCTCCTCCCGCTCCTTGGTATGGGCTGGTACCGGCAGTGTACCATGGCCCGCTTGTCCAGGTGCTGTTCCTCGGTGCGGGTCGTGCGTCTTGCTCACCCGTGTATAGAGTCGGGGGTCTGTAGCGCAGCTCCGCGGGAGTATAGCCTGGGCTGTACCGGACCTCCTGGTCCGGTAGAGTACTGTGCTGTCGTCGGGCGTGGTTCTCCTCCTCTTCCTCTTCGTCTTCAGTTAGGTCATCCAGTGCTTGTAGTCTCTGGTTTAGCCTCTCCACAGGATATGCTGCTCCTTCCCGGTTGCTAGGTCTCGCTTGGACCGGTGGGGGGAGGTGGTCTGTGGGGGGTATAGACCTCGTCTGTTGGTCAAGTTCAGGGTTGTTTACTCGGCTAGGGGATGCCGCCCTGGAGGTGTGTCTAGACGAGTTCCTGGAGCCTCTGGCGGAGGGAGAGGGTGTTGTCCGTCTGATCAGCTGTTCTATTAGTTGCGACTGCTGTCTGTCGCGCTCTGCGTCCCGTAGAGCACCAGCAGCTGCTCGCTGGCTGTCTGCTCAGTCTCGGGCCACATTCTCTTCCATCTGAATGCGTCTTATTTCCAGGCGTATGTGCTCTTCTTCGCTCCGTTGCTGTATCTGCAATCGATCGCGTTCACCCTGGAGTCTATCGCGTTCAGTAGAGGCTTTCAGGCTGACGAGGAATGCCTGTTGTAGGGTCCTCTCTGCCTCGCTGGGAGAAGGCGGTTGTATAGGGGAGCCTTCCCTCGGGGTACTCCTTGCGGAGCCTTGGAGCTCTATCTCCACGGTGCTCTCCCCGTCTTCTTCCGTGCCGAGTTCTCTCTCGGTAGCGTTGTATTCCTCCCGGGACTCATCGGGGACTACTTCTTCAGTACTGGCGGGGTGTGAAGTCATGTCTGGTTCCCACTGGTCCCCACCGTGAACTTGGTCAGTTACATTAGAGCCCGTAGGGGCCTCTATGGTCGGGGTAGTCTGGGCGTTGGGGTTAGACATACTTTTACTTTCTAGTTTTACCGCGTTTACTGTTAGTAGAAGACTAGGTTGTTGACTGACAGCGTAAGCCTCTAAGTACTGAGGGAGCCGTCGTTCGCGTTGCGGGCGTTGGTTAGGAGGATCGTTTCGTGGAGTGTTCATAATAGGCCATTTCAATATTAATAACACTATATTAATATTACACTGATTACCATCCGGCTCGAAGGACCAATTGTAACTGAGGGGTACAATTCCCTGACTGTATTACTAGATATGATACTTACTACCACTACCTTTGTACTTAATATTCGGCCACCCAGTACACGGCATAAATATATTATCATGAACACTCTCACGTAGATGAAACGGATCCAACACAAATGTACGAATTAGAAACAAGTCTTTATTGCCTACACAGCGATGGTGTGTAGACTAAACACTTAATCACTTAATTACATTTATGAATTGAAATAGTATGCACTTTTATGGCAAGGAGTATTCGTCGGTATATCAATAGATAATGTCCAATCTCTGAAGGCGCAGGTGGTAAATATACGACCTGGAATAGTTAAGGAATAACAGCAATGATACTTTAATGATTATAGGCTGGATACACTAGAGGGTTAATCCGGTCGATTGTAAGCCGACAGGAGTAGGAGGGGGGGGGGGAGTAGAATCCAGCTGCCTCGTCCGGCCAAGGGTATCCCAGGAGAACCCACTGTAGTGCCGTTCAATGCGCCGGCGATCCTTGGACCACAGATGAAAGCAGGTGGACTCTTTGTGGGCCGGCTCTCTCCGGTCCACGGGGGAGAGATGTGGAGAGACCTCGTCTTGCAGAGCGTCTCCTCACCTTGCGACCTCTCCAGGGGGGGGGGTTCCAACACACGGTAGTGTCGGGGGTCTTTATCCATAGAATAATCAAAGTATCCAAAGCATAATCCGTGCCTGGGAAGGCGGGCTGTCGTCGGTAGAATAATCCGGTATACAGGTCCACTCGCTCGTCGGCTCTGGGGCTCCTCGGGTGCAGCTTCACATAGGGTCAACCACCCTGGGTAAGCAGCCAGTTCTCTGCCCGAAACGATGGGGTACTGACTACGGTAGTATTCTCACCGCACGAAGCACTATATATTAACAGACTATTATTAGCTTTAATAGACTACGTCCAACTCGACGATATAGTGCCAAATATGACTATTCAAATATTAATATACACGATGTCTCAATACCGATGGTAGGCGAACTTGGCCTTACTCCCACACGTGGCATCGCGGGGAGGCTTTACGTCTGTGACTCTATTGGAGGGTAAGAAACTGGACTGAAAAGAAAGTCCTACTTTAGTAGCGCAGTATATATACGCACTATGAACAAATAGTCCCATTAGTGGTGCGGTAGCCAAATTCCTACGCGGAACTAGGACTTGTTCGTACATGTCGAGCGGTACGTTTGAACTGGGTCTGAGGGGTATGGCAGCCTGGCACCAAGGTCTCGACCAATAGTAGAATGGAGACTATTATGGGATGTTCAGTAGGCTAGAATGGATATTCAATGCATATTGTACAAGGAATATACAAGGGATATCAGGGAATATTAGAGAATATACAAATACAATTAAATATATATATATAAATAAATATATATATTCGGTTTAATCTGGCCCTTCACAACAAGGGGTGATCCCCCCGGTTTCCCCTTGGGCTTCCCCACCCTCCTCTCAGACATGTTGTTTACAATATATTGTGTCATTGTGTTTGTGGGGATACGATGTAACCCTTAGCTTAATTGCTAGGGTTGTGCTAATCGCTTGAGAAACTATATTTTCCTAAAGAAAAGATTGTTTGGTCGCTTATCGTGTGTGCTTAGCAAGGCCTGTGGCCGATACATAATCGAGGATTCTGTATTCTCTCGTTATGAAAAATGGCGTTCCTCTGTAGCAAGAGTGTACTTGCCATTTTTTGTTGTGATAAAGGGTTGTACTTGTGATCTACAACTGGGTTAGGTTGGCCACAGAAGCACATGTGTAAGTCTGGTACCGGGGCTCTTAAAGGGGCCCTCTCTATATTTTTTTCCTTAGTAAAAATCAGATAGCAGGTTAGCACATGAGCTGTGTGAAGCTGTTAGACACTTCATGTAGCTGACTATGACTGTGTCATGCTCTTTTTTGTCATTAAATCGTATCATGGGTGTGGGGTTGTAAAGGGGTGAACTGGTAATCCTTTCCTCCCCTTTTTGATGGGCAGGGGTTAAAACCTCCTGTCATTCAAGGTTCCTGTCACGTTGCTGTTCGGCACGTTACAGGGTAAGAGGGGGGGGGGGGGGAGGGAGTTTCCTGGTCCCACGCCCTGGAAGATTGGGCGTGTGCACCGCAGAAATTCCCCCGCCATAGAGTACGTCACTGTGCGCGTCTCTGTTGGTAAGACTTCCGTGAGTTGTTCAGGTCCATGTGATGGATCTGTTTCAGGGAGTTGTCAGAGCTCCTCCTCACGAAGCTCCTCCTCAGGCCTTCTGTGAGTTAGGACTCTCCTCCTCAGAGTTCAGAGCCTCCTCCTCAGATTGTCAAGGTGAGTAGAACTTCAAAAAGGAGTTCTGCTCTATTGTGTGTTTATTCGATTCAATTCGATTTTTGAGTATGTATTGGTTCAGTGCCTCCTCCTCGGAGAGCCCTAACCCAAATTTTACATAGCTCAATGTTGCAATATATTCTTTTCAATCTATACAGCTCGCGTGGGAAGTCTATCTGGGGATTTCCGTCTCCTCCCTATGGTGGAGGAGATTCATGTCAGTCTGTGTTCTTTCATTTTTGAATAAAAAGAGGAAGGTACATGAAGCACGACGGCTCCGTATCGTTCTCCCAGGCGACTTGGAGGAACAATGTTTGGTGTCTTGCTAGACTATCCATTGATGTGTTTGGGTCTCGACGCATACATAGTGCTGGCTCGGTGTGTTTCTGTTAAAGAATCACACAGGGGCTAAGTGCGCCTTGGTTGCTTGTTAAAACAGCGTTTTTATAGGGCAACTGGGATGGAGTTTTGTCTCTTCCGAGCGCCAGTTTACTAGGTTGTCTCGATGAATTCTTGTTCATATCTGGGGGATGTTAACGGAATAGATCTGAACATAGGTAGAGGGGTCTCACGCCCTTGGGGTGGGCCACTGAGCACGGCCCTAATGGGACCGTCTGGGTGGCGCCCTCTTTTCATGTTTTAGATCGACACGCATACCTACCCCCTCTTCTGGAGTGGGCATGTCGGCGTGGTTAGGACACGGGACTGGTCTGGTCACGCTGGTCCAGGTCAGTTAACACGTTGTCCGCCCGGGATGCAGATCTGCTGTCTGGTACCCTGAGGACTTGTGCTTTTTTCGGGGGGAAAAATGCCGGGTCGGTCCGGGTGTCACAGGGTTAGGCGCTATGTAGACCCTTTGTTGGGTACATATTGTACTCGGCACTATCGTAATGGCTTACGGCCATGCCAACCTGTACACGCCCGATCTCGGACGCTACGCAGGTTCGGTCCTGGTTAGTACTTGGTTGGGAGACCGCCTGGGAATACCAAGTGCGGTGTGCTTAGTGCTGGTTCTCCATTATTTTCGCTCCTCTCTCACACGTGGCGAAGAGTGGGCTGTTGGGGTGGTCTTGGACCTCCTCTGGTAACCCTGTGCTTCCCGTGCCGCCGGGCCCGGTCCGAAGTAAAGTTTTGTTGATACCGTAGGCCTGGGATAACCCTTTTTTGAAAACTGAAACACTTGTACTGCGGTATAGCCAGTGTATGCCCGCAGGTGTGTTTTGGAGTTTTTTCTTGAGGGGTTATAGGAACAAGCACCGTCGGTAACAAGAGGGTGGTTGATTCCTTGGTGTGTTGGAGCAGTGTCAACTCCCGGGTTACCCGGTTGAGTGTGCCCCTGCACGTTCATAACGTCTGCCAATCATGTCAGCCTTCTCTGCCTCGACCCCTCTGGGTGGGTTTTTTTTAATGGAGGCTTTGTCATGCAACAACGCCAGCATACGCCCCTTCCGCCGGGGGGGCTGTTTTCAGCTGACTCCTTTGGCGCCTGTCTCGTCCGCAGTGCTCCAGGCTCAGGTTACAGTCTGTTGCCTGGTTTCCCCGGTGCGCTGCCTGCTTCTGTTGGTTAACCTTTTTTGTGTGCTTACGGCCATGCTGACTGCCTGTTCTGCAGGGTCAGTGTGCCAGGCGGTGTGCTATTGGGGGGAAAGGGCCCGCTCTTCGAGGGGCCTTATCCGAATACGCTGGCGATGTGGGGGGCGGTGTCACTAAGTGACCACCTGGTGGGGTCTTGATGCCTGGCATCATTGACCTCTCCGGGCCCCCGTTTTCCAGGGGATCCAGTCCCTTCAGTGGGTCTGGGTCTTCCTTCGCGCTCCGCTGCTACGGCCTTGCCACAGGGTTGGGTTTGCTCTTGACCCCGTGATTTCTGGGGGCAGTAACGAGGTTGTTCCTTCCGTTCGTTCCCAGGTGGCATGCGGGTTGTGCGTGTGTGTAGTCGTGGGGTCAAGCCACGGTCTGCTCACCCTGTGCGTTGAGTTGCTTGAGTGCCTCTTCGCACGGTCGGATCTGTCGCCCTCCCGTGAACCTCCAATAGGGGGGGTATCCTCCATTAGGGAGGGTCGGGGGGGCTCGGTCCTCCCCGGTCTGATGGTTGTGGGGGGCCTCAGCGGGGTACATTCGTCGGGCTATGGCTCCGCTCAGCCCCTGTTATGCAGACAGGTGCTGAGCAAGCCATAACGACATAGAACGGAGGGTTATGTATATAACCCAGTTCTATGAGTTATGGTGCGCTCAGCACCTGGACGCCGCTGCGGCCCTTGATTTTTCATTGTGGTGAAATTTGTTGGGAAGGAGATGAGTGTGTGGCCCCACCCCTGCTTATGTAGGTAAGCGGATGGGGGTGTGGCCAGATGAATGCTGGCATGTAAAGGTACATGGTGGAATTTTTTATTCAGTGTATATACGCTGAAGCGAGATATATGCAGACAGGTGCTGAGCGCACCATAACTCATAGAACTGGGTTATATACATAACCCTCCATTTACGTAGTCGAGGAGGGCTTGATAACGTGTATAATTATGTCCACTGTTGTCCCACAGTCCCAGACCGTTGATGTATATCCACTCTGTCCAGACTGCATCCAGCTATTAGCCAAATAGCTTATATTAGCCAAATAGCTTCTATTAGCCAAATAGCTTGTTGTTGTTGTTGAATGAGTCTGTCTTTCCCCAATTTCCGCGTCGAACAGCCTGCAAACTACCTGGCGTTCTATCGCCCTGCTCTAAGACAAACTCTAACCTTAACCAACTTTGAAAGAGTGCCTAAGCTTAACCGTCGAAAGAACTTGCCGTCACGCTCTAAGCCAAACTCTAACGTTACCAAACCTACTTCGAACGAAGAGTGGCTAGGCTTTCCCAGTGTAGAAACTGACGTCGGCCAATCAGAGAGCGTCTCCGAGAAATGCGGCTATGGAAATTATTGACGCTGCTTGCTTAGAATGATATAGACCGCTTCAAAACGCGCCCGGTTTCCATCATAATACATCATATTTCAACGCACAGCTAATTACGCACTGATTGGCTGCGAGAGTACAGCGATGAAACCAGTGCACGCCCACTGTGAGCGCTATGCGTCTAGCCCAGGAGAAATGCGGCTATGGAAAGTATAGAGGCGGTATTATTCTCTAGCAGACATTCACTTCCTGTTCATGAAAAAAAATATTTATATTTGATATATTAACGTTATATTGTGCATTGGAAACACATACATACTTAAAATGAGTAAATATTATTCATTTTAAACATGTTTATATTATTTATATTTATTTATAAAAAATTAAAATAAAAGAAAATATTTCTTCTTCTTCTCTCTTTTAACCAGGGTTAACCAGGGGGGGCGGCGCCCCAGCGCCCCTAGTGGCGAGCCGCCACTGTTGTACCCTTCAGCTAAATGATTTTGATCAAATAAAAAAATATATCAGTGAACTTGGGTCTATTCCTCGCCTCCTAAATTCTGTGCAACATGCCAGGCACGATGGCAGTTGCGCTTTAGCACGTAGCACAAAGGCACATCACATGATTCACACTTTTGAGCTGTCTTGCCATGACAGTGCCTGCACCTCAGTCGCCCTGTTGTTGTGCTCTCAGTGATGTAGATTGGCCAGTGAGCGCCGGTTTTAGCAGGTACAGCAGGCCTATGTGGAACCTATGCATTTGTATTGTGAAGTATTGTCTTCAAAATGGAGTCAGTAAAAAAGAGCTGGAAGAGCTGCAGGGCCGTGTACATGTGTATCTCACATCATACAGTACAGTACAGTACAATAACACTGAACTAAATTAGCCTACTGCATTCTGCACACATACTTTACTGCTTACCTGCTTCTCCCTTCCGCTCTCCCCAAACCTCTGCCTCTTGCCGAACCTCTTCCTCTCCCTCGGCCTCGTGGCCTGGGTTGCTCCGGCTCAGTGTCAGTGTCTTCCAGTCCTGGCAACACATCCTTTTCAGTGTAACAATATTGACCGCATAGTACAGTATTCAAACTGTGTGTATGGAATGCAAGCCATGTGTACAAAATCCAGCAACTATACTGTACATCATCACATCATCCGCCCTTTTCTCATTTCATATTATTTTCAGATTGTCTGGATTCTTATTGCCTACAAAGCTCATGTGGGAACGTTCTCATGGTATTGACCTCAATTGGTGAATAATATATCAAATCAAGAGGCACTATTTTCAGCCCTCAGAACCTTTTAATAATGTTTTTTAATGTGTTGGCCATTAGAATGGTGGTGATTAAGCAGCACTGTTGTCGTATCCATTGACTTGATAACTGTTTAATTTCAACAAATAATGTGTAAATGTGTAACTTTGGTGATTGGTTGACTGCCAAGAAAACAGGTTGAAACAACAAACAGGAAACTGTGAGCCAAATAAAGACTGTAGATCGCTTACTGGATGTCGTAAAACCCCCACCAGAAGCAACTGCTCGTCTGTGTAAACAGTACCACATTCTGGGGTCTGAGTGTGGCCGCTGAGTGTCAGAATATACTTGTGAACTTAAGAAAGGGTATATTGGAAGGTCATTAGGTTGGGAGGAGCAGATAACCATAGGTGTTTCTCTCTTCAATATATATTACATATCTGGTGTAGACAACTGGGCATGGTGTAGAAATGTACAATCAAAGGAGACAACTGAGAAAGATAATCTGTGGTAACCAGGTATGATTTAAATAGAGAGCTCAGTACTTTATAAAGGATATTCTTAAAATAAAGACTGAAAATAGGTGAGATCTCTTTCTCTCTCTCACTATACAAGAGAATGCAACGTAGACTTGGGTAATAACTGTGTATATGTATTTCACACTATACAATTAGAGTTTGTAAATTAGATTTCTTTCTATATATAAACTGAAAATAGGTTATCTACATCAATGCTTAGTATCAAACTGTAGCGTTAAATATAGAATACATTAATGATTAGTTCCTGACAGGCAGTTCCACTCTTAGTGTGGGAATCTCTTCTGACTGTATACTCAGGGTAACAGATAATGGAGAATGTTAATGTACTCAGCACCAGAACAAAGACCAAAAGTCACACCTCAGTGTGACTAGCTTATAGTAGAGACAGCTGGTCTGACCAAGACCCCCGACTTGGTCTGCAAATATCTCAATAATCATAGTATTATTTATCACAACTATATCACATTAATCTGACTTATTAGATAAAAAGGGATATTTGAATGTCATTAGAATTTCAACTCTCTATGAAGATAATAGAACATGTTCTTCTACTTCTCTGTTCAAATGTTTATATATATATATATAGTATGGCAATCTCAGAATCCATAAGTTCAGTCTGGTAAATACAGGTGTTGTGTTATCTTACAGGGCTGCTTTGAGGTCACAGACTGGCAGGCACTCTGTGAGCCCCACGGATAGGACATTGATGGGCTCACAGAGTGTATCACAGACTACATCAACTTTTGTGTGGACTCCAATGTTCCATCTAGGACTGTTACCTGCTACCCTAATAACAAGCCATGGGTCACTAAGGACATCAAAGCCCTACTGAACGAGAAGAAGAGGGGCTTCAACGCAGGCAACAGGGAGGAGGTCAAAAGAGTTCAGGGGCATCTGAGAATCAACCTCAGAGAGGGCAAAGACAAATACAGGAGGAAGTTGGAAGGTCAGCTGGAGAACAATAACATCAAACAAGTGTGGACTGGAATGCAGACCATAACCGGCATTAAACCGGCAGGGGGAAGGGGGGTGGATGGAGATGTGGACCGGGCCAATGAGCTAAACCTGTTTTACAATAGGTTTGATACAGCGGTCCCGGCCAGTCGCCCCCCCCCCCCCCCCCCCCCCCCCCCCACACTCCAGTTGCCCTGCCCACCCCCACACCTCTCAGCCCTTCAACTCGAGCAACCCCCTCCCTCCCCCCACGCCCCCTCATCTCTGGTGCAGCCTGTCTGCCCCCCGTGGCTTGAAGACCCGCTCCTCCCCCCAACACCTGAGATCCCCACAGTATGGCTCTCTGCAGACCAGGTGAGTACACAGCTGAGCAAGTTACACGCAGGCAAGGCTGCAGGTCCTGATGGTGGTGAGCCCAAAGGTACTCAAAACCTGTGCCTCTCAGCTGTGTGATGTGCTCCAGCTCATATTCAATATGAGTCTGATGCTGCAGAGAGTCCCGACACTGTGGAAAACCTCCTGTGTGGTCCCTGTCCCTAAGTGCCCACATCCCAGCACGTTCAAGGACTACAGGCCGGTGGCTCTAACCTTTCACATAATGAAGACCATGGAGAGGTTAGTCCTGGAGCAACTCCGCCCGGTGACCAAACCCCACCTAGACCCACTCCAGTTCGCTTACCAGCCCCGACTGGGGGTAGAGGATGCTGTCATCTACCTGCTGAACCGAGCCTACACTCACCTAGACAAGCCGGGGAGCACTGTGAGAGTCATGTTCTTTGACTTCTCCAGTGCTTTTGATACCATAAGTCCTGGGCTACTGGGTGAGAAGTTGGAGGCGATGCAAGTAGAGGCCCCCCTGGTGTCCTGGGTTGTGGACTATCTGACGGGCAGACCACGGTACGTGCGCCTACGGAGCTGTGTGTCAGACAGACTGGTCAGCAACACCGGGGCCCCGCAGGGGACAGTCCTCTCTCCCTTCCTCTTCACTGTCTCACCAACGACTTCCACTATCGGTCAGAGTCCTGCCACCTTCAGAAGTTTTCTGATGAATCTGCGATAGTGGGATGTATAAAGGACGGTGACGAGAGGGAATACCGGGAACTTGTAGTGGACTTCGTCACATGGTGCGATAAAAACCACCTGCAGCTAAATGTGGCAAAGACCAAGGAACTGGTTGTGGAGCTGGGGAGGAGGAGGAGTGCACCTGTGACCCCCGTTTCCATCAGGGGAGTTGATGTGGACATGGTGGAGGTGTAACAATACCTCGGTGTGCACATCGACAACAAACTGAACGGGTCAAAACATGCAGAGGCACTATACAAGAAGGGCCAGAGCCGACTCTACTTCCTCAGAAGGCTGAGATCCTTCAATGTCTGTACAAGGATGTTGAGGATGTTCTATGAGTCGGTGGTGGCAGGCACCTTCTTGTATGCTGTGACCTGCTGGGGCAGCGGACTGAGAGCAGTGGACACAACCAGGCTGGATAAGCTGGTCAGGAAGGCCAGCAGCGTGGTTGGGGTGGAGCTGGACTCTCTAGCAAGGGTGGTGGAGACGAGGAGCCTTGCTAAGCTCCAGGCCATCAGGGAAAACCCCACCACCCACTATACACAGACTTGGCTGACAAGAGGAGCATGTTCAGTGCTAGGCTCACACTACCCAAATGCAGCACTGAACGGCACAGGAAGTCCATCATTCCAACAGCCATCAGACTATACAATGCATCACTGTGCCTCACTGCATCACTGAACACAGAGCGGCAGCTCAATAGTGGCAGGAGGCCGCGACTAGCGGCCTCCAGGCTCCAAAACAGGGGGCAGCGACGGCTGCCAGACATTGACTATTAACATTGACATTGACATTGATTAATAGGAACCCAAGGAGGACAATACACTACCTGAAGCATACTGCACCTTATGTGACACTGTGAATATATATTTCATTTAGTTAGATAGTTAAATCATATTGACCAAATTGTTTACACTGCTGTGTTGCTTTTTACTACCTGTACCCCCCATGCCCCATGCCCTTCCCCCATGCTCAGTATATTTTTACTGTATTTATTTCTGTATATTTTATTTCATTTTTATTCTATTTTACTCTACTCTTATCCTCGGCAACTTGATTGATTTGTGTTATTATTCTAATTCGTGACCTGTCCTGTCTAAATGTTTAAATGTTGAGCGATTTGCAGTGTCAAATTTCCTACGGGATAATAAAAGTATTTCTATTCTATTCTATTTCTATTCGTATATAGAATGTCTGGTATTGAACTATAGGTAACGAATACATTGTTTTAATTCAGGATATATATAATTCATTACACTAAAGATACACCTTAGGTATGTTTTATTATTCAAATGCTACACAAGAAATGACTCTGAGGAATCATCCTCTCATGGGGGGAGAAGCCAGCAGATGCCACAGTCAGTAGGACGCCAGGTGTGAAATGACATGACCGTATTTGGAAAGACTGGCCCAGGAGGGAGACAATGTTTTGGATGTAACTTTTGATTGGCCAGACAAGGCCAGGCAGTGTGCGATGTCATAACCACTATAAAACCCACATTTAAAAGTATTAGAGATGAGGCCAGACGAGATCTGAGCCTCCTCCGCCACCATTCTTCAGATGACAATATGGCTATGTGTGAGTACTATTCTGCTTTGAATGTTTAAGTCTGTGAGGTCATTGTAATAGACCAGCGAATTGGAAACCATGTATTCATATTTGTTAAATGATTAATCCCTGTATGTGAGCTCCTCTTCTCCGCTTGGGCCTCAGAAAATAAAGCAATGGGTTAATTCAATATTTGTTGTGGACTACCAACTCTGCCTCATGTACAGTATAGAGCTTCTGCCTCCTGTACAGTGTAGATCTTCTGCCTCCTGTACAGTATATAACTTCTGCCTCCTCTACAGTATAGAGCTTCTGCCTCCTGTACAGTATAGAGCTTCTGCCTCCTGTACAGTATAGAGCTTTTGCCTCCTCTACAGTATAGAGCTTCTGCCTCCTGTACAGTATAGAGCGTCTGCCTCATGTACAATATAGAGATTCTGCCTCCTCTATAGTATAGAGCTTCTGCCTCCTGTACAGTATAGAGCTTCTGCCTCCTGTACAGTGTAGAGCTTCTGCCTCCTCTACAGTATAGAGCTTCTGCCTCCTCTACAGTATAGGGTAGGCAATTAAGTTTAGCCGAGGGCCAAATTGTTCCAAGCCATTGTATGGGGGGCCGGAAAAAAACAAAAACAATGGCTAATTTAATATGTTGATAGTGAAAACATTTTAACTCTGTGACAGACCACCTTATAACTAAGACATACATTTGTGGCAGAGGCAGATAATGGATCAAAATAAACGAGCTAGATAGGTGGCCTAATAAACTGTAAACAACATACATGTTTGCACTGAACATTATACCTTTGTCTTTTTGCCATTTTATTATAAAACCAGAGACAAGCGCCTCTCTCTTATGGGCCTATCTTACATTATGTGCAACCAATGTGTCTATCTGACGGCCCTGGAGCGCACTGGACTATTGAGAAACAATAGGAATTTTCCATTGGTTCTCCCAGTCCATGTGACCATTTGTAGCATTTCCATTGGCTCGACCACTGCTACACCCCGTTCAGAGCCGGCTATAAAGCGGTACTGGCTCCGCCATTAGCGGGAGCTACAAGCACATCTGATCATGACTCCATTTTCCTCTATCCTGCTTACAGGCAGAGATCACGTGACGCCGTCGTGTCACGTGAGGTAAAGAGATGGTCCGACCAATCAGAGGCCATGCTTCAGGACGCCCTCGAAGACGTTGATTCGTTCATCTTTTTTTTTCGAGGGAAGCGCCAGTGACGTCAGCGAGTTTGCAGACACTGTTGTTAGCTTCATAGCAACCTTAGCTGATAGTATCGTCTCCACAAAGAAGGCGAGGGTGTTCCCAAACCAGAAACCATGGGTGGACAGTACTATCAGAGCAGCTCTGAAAACTCGCACCACTGCTTACAACCTGGGCAGAGAGACAGGAAACATGGAAGAGTACAAGACAACAGTCTACACTCTGCGCAAGGCTGTTAAACTTGCCAAAAGGACGTATGCTGACAAAATGGAGGCACAAATGGCACAGAATGACACACAAGTCTTATGGCGGGGACTGAGGACGATAACTGACTACAAAGTCAGCGCCCCCTCAATGGGGAGCGACGGCGCCTCTCTCGCGGTGCAAACAGTGGCGCCGCTAGCTCAACGGCTAGTGACGTCACTGGCGCGCCGGCTGTTTTGGAGGGGGGGGGGGGGGGGGGCATCCGCGGGGGGCGGGGACGCTCTCTCATTGACGGAGCACAGTGTGAGAAGAGCATTTATGCAGGTGAACACCAGAAAGGCTGCTGGCCCAGATGGAATAACAGGACGCATACTTAAGTCCTGTGCTAACCAGCTAGCCCATGTGTTCACCACCATATTTAATCGATCCCTGGCGGAGTCAGTGGTCCCTGCCTGCTTCAAGATGTCTACCATTATCCCGGTACCAAAGAAATCCTCCCCAACAGGTCTCAATGACTACAGACCGGTGGCACTCACCTCTGTGGCCATGAAATGTTTTGAGAGGCTGGTCAAGGATCACATTTGTGCCTCCCTCCCCAGTGATATGGACCCTATGCAATTTGCATACAGGCCAAACAGGCCCACTGATGACTCGGTCTCCCAAGTACTGCACAGCACCCTCTCTCACCTGGACTGCCAGAAGGTGAGACTGTTGTTTATTGACTACAGCTCAGCGTTCAACACCATAGTCCCCACCAGACTGGTGGACAAGCTGATTGAGCTGGTTCTGAGCTCCGCTCTGAGCACCTGGATACTGGACTTTCTGAGTGAAAGGCCCCAGGCAGTCAGGGTGGGGGGTCAGACCTCCAACACCATCACCCTGAGCATCGGATCCCCCCAGGGCTGTGTTCTGAGCACCCTGCTGTACTCACTATACACACATGACTGTGTGGCCAAGTTCAGCTCCAACTCCATAGTGAAGTTTGCGGACGACACAGTGGTGGTGGGGCTGATCTCGGACAACGACGAGAAGGCCTACCGGGAGGAGGTTGAGGTACTGGAACGCTAGTGCCAGGACAACAGCCTGCTCCTGAACATTGGTAAAACCAAGGAGCTGATCGTGGATTTTAGGAGGAGACAGCAGGGGACACACACACCACTGAGGATAAATGGGGCTACCGTGGACAGGGTGAGCAGCTTCAAGTACCTGGGGGTCCACATCTCAGAGGATCTGACATGGACAACACACATAGACTCAGTCGTAAAAAGGCGAAGCAGCACCTCTACCACCTGAGACAGTTAAGGAAGTTCAGAGTATCTGGGAAGATACTCCAGTCCTTCTACTCCGGAGCTGTAGAGAGCATCTTGACTGGAAACATCACTGCCTGGTATGGAAACAGCATGACACAGGACAAGAAGGCCCTACAGAGAGTGGTGCGCTCAGCCGAGCGTACCACAGGTATTGCACTACCACCCCTGCAGGTCCTATACAACAAGAGGTGCAAATCCAGAGCCTGCAGAATAATGAAAGACCCTCACCACCCCAACAACAGCCTGTTCAAGCTGCTGCGGTCAGGCAAATGCCTGCGAACACCAGCAACTAGGACAGAGATACTTCGGCTCAGCTTCTTCCCCCAGGCCATCAGAGCCCTGAACACTGAACTCTCCACACACAAGCACACATGAGCACACACACAACACACACACTGTACACACACTCACACACTAGCAGCCACTTTAACATGAGCACACACACACATTCATGCTGCACACGCTCACACTTATGGTCACTTTACAAAAGGAAAGGTCGCTTTAAGAATAGTATAGTATAACTTGAGATTGTATAATATAGCATTGTATACCAGTGCCTCATCCGTAGCTAACAGTGTATTGCACTACCACAGGACCTAGCATGTCCTACCATGCTCTGTAAATAACTCATGTACATATACCGATATGCCCTACTTTGTTTACTTGTCTTATTGCACAATGTCATTCTATTGGATTCTTATTATATATTACTATTGTATTATGCACAATCGCTGCGGGCAAGACCCCCCGTTTATTTGCCGTGACAAATAAAACTCTTGACTCTTGACTTGACTTGACTATAGTGACAGACATAGATATATGATAAATGGATAGAGTCCATTACAGGGGATTAGATGCAGTCCAGAATCTAGATATTTCAAGATTCTATGCTTTACATCTGCGCATTCTCTGAGAGATGCATTACATTTTGAGATGACAATCAATTCTGATACAATAAAGCAAGTCTTTATCACAAACAAATCCAAAGATATTTACAAAACATGTCTACTGTTGCGCCCGACTTTATAGGGTTAAAAGTAGGGATGTCCGATATTATCGGCCGACCGATATTATCGGCCGATATCGGCAGTAAAATGTGATATCGGAAAATATCGGTATCGATAAAAAAAAAAAAAACAATAACCATTTTTTTTTCTTCTTTTTTGTACATTTATTTAACCTTTATTTACCCAGGCAAGCAAGTAAGAACCAATTCTTATTTTATTTATTGTCAAAAGTATGCATGTTGGTTTAATTCAACAACAAGAGATATGTAATGTTAATGTTTACTTTTTTAATTATCATATTTTGCACAGATAATGCTTACATTTAGAAAGCCTTTTGAATGCATCCAGTGAAATTATTAGTTACCTGAAATTATTCCGTTTTTTTGGGGGGAAACCCTGCATATATCGGTATCGGTTGATATCGGTATCGGTATCGGAAATTAAGAGTGTGACAATATCGGAATATCGGTATCGGTAAAAAAGCCAATATTGAGCATCCCTAGTTAAAAGCCTAATAGTGTTTTAATAAATGTCTTGTAATTCCTTATATACCTAATGTAGCGCATCTTCTTGAAGCAGATTCAGCTTTTTTTGCTCTGATTTGACTTCAGTTTAATTGCATTGTTACTGTTCACATGTGTGGTGCCGTCACAGTCATATATAAGTAAAGATAAAGTTTGAATGACTTACTGAACTGATGTTTTAATTTCACACCACACATGTGGTGTGGCTTGTTTGTTATTTCAGCACCAGGCGCTGTCCACCGACTTTTTTCATGTTGAGCAAGCACTACATTGCACCTCGCTGCCTACCTGTTATTCACTCTCAACATGGATAAAACAATGTATAATAAGCATTCTTTAGGTGGTGGTAGTTTCTCTATTTGGACATTATTGGTCTGATATATAACATTCTTTTAAATTTTTAAATATTCTGAAGGGCCAGATATTATTGCTGGCGGGCCAATTTCGGCCCGTGGCCGCCTATTGCTGACCTGTGCTTTAGAGGTCAGTGGAGCAAGGAATGCACATTCCCAAGCAAGGAAATACAAGAACATTTCACCAGAGTACTTATTTAATTGGGTCATTGGGTAAATGTCTTAACATCTTAACTCTTTGCCCGCCAAACCCGAGAAAAGTCGAGTTGCGTCGCCAATCGCTGAGCGCCAAACTCGACTTTTCTCGGGTTTTGATCCTTTGATCGCCTCAAACCTATAGTTTCCTGTATACACAAGTATACACATATACATGAGTAATCGCGATCGCGATGGGATCACTGGGATTATTCTTTTTGGAGTACCTTCTGGCTAAGGTAAGCAACCCGAACGATTTGGGCATAATTCATATCTCGCGATTTATGAAAAAATACTGGATTATTTTGGAAAGTGGCGATGTTTAGCATGGAATAGCGCACAAACTACAGTATGTAGAAATTAACTGGTTAGTCAGTCTTGGACTATAAACAATGCCTGTCAAATGAGCCATACTATTGTCTCCATAGCTATAATACAGAACACACGATGGGTCCGCAAACATAGCAAAAATTGTCAATAACGCTGGCGCCATTGAGTAAAGATGGGAAAAGAGCGTGGCGGTCAATGATTTAAGACCGAGCGATCCGGTGGTGGACCGCAAATGACATCACACCATGAATCCATCTCTACAGACTGTATGAATTAATGTTGCATTTCTTTTTCAAATGTAGCCGAGAATAAAGACCCTAACCCAGCAGTCAAAGTGTATATTTTCAGCAATATGTTGTCATATGAGGAGAGGAGACCCAGGGCTTTCGATGGGCTCTGGGATTTCGAAAAACGACACTACCCAGCTCATGCCAGCCCTCTTTCAATTATCTGACTTACTTTCTTATTTATTTTCGGGATTATCTCCCACAAACCTGAATGTTATTGGCATAAATTAGAATGCAGTTAGTTTCTCTACTTTTCTGTGAACATCTAACAAAAAACGGCGTTGCAATCTGATGAAAAATGGTGGAGATATTTACATTATAATCAAGTAACTGTACTTAGGGCCTGTGTCGACCGGGGACGTTTTATGAGTTGTCAGCTCCTTTCTGTCATTCATTTCTATGCTACAGGCGCGCTCCTTTTCCCAGCGCCGCACCTTGCGTTTTAGCGCTCTTTGCGGCAGCGTTTTTGGGCTGAGCGCTCCCAGCGCCTAAAGTTGAAACTAGTTCAACTTTTGGAGAGGAGCGCTGCTCATCAAGGTAACTTCTTCGACCGACCAATCAACATCGAGCAAGTGGCCGAGCCGCGGCAGTCGCTCTGAGCTTATTTTTTTTGCTCTTCAAAACGGTCTAGAAAAAAACGTTGCCGGTGGACACATAGCCTTAGAGTAGATTTCATTCACTGTTTTTGCTGCATGTCTCGTGATACTAAATCCAGATTGAACTCATTTATAGGCCTGATATTCTATATTCTATAATCATATTTCAAATTGGATGTGTCCGGATGGCAGCATTTTTTTAAAAATGTTATCAAATCTTTTTTATTTAATTTTTTTTTACATGAAACAAAACACAGCACATTACAGTCACCACAATAACAAACAAAACAACACTGGACAGACACAGCAACAATAATAATAAAAATGCAAAACATTTATAAAAAAAAAAAAACATACTGACAAGCCACATAATAATTCAATGAAATAAAAAGAAAGAGAATAGACATAATACAATTTAATATATCAAGTAAAGGAACAGGAAAAATAAAACAATTACTATAGTGAGCCTCTTAAGCCCCCTCCATCTCCAGACCCGGCAGCCATGAACCCCAACCCCGGAGGACCCCGAGTCCGGCTCCCCAGCGAGCCAACGCATCGTGCCTCTTTAACACCTCGACTCGCCTAGACCCCGAACCACAGCCCCCCCCCCAGTCCGAGCCCACGACCACCAGACCCACAGCCAAAGGAGCCCAAAAACCCATCCGCACAGCAACAAGGCAGATTAGAGATTACAAAACTGCAAACTGTAAAATCAGGAGGTCTTGATGGTCCGGCTCACATGCAGTGAGCCGTGCAGTGATCCCACAACATATACATAATCAAATACACAAAAAACACAAAACAAAAAGAAAAACAAGTGGACACTCGCTCCCTCGAGAGTCAGGTCTGAGACCCATTAGATTCAATCGTCTAGGGGTCAGATAAGTTCTGTGAACAACATTTAGATGAATCTGTTGGTGATCTGGGTTGCGTGAGGATAGCCGGACATTCTCCCAGACTGCATCCCAATCAAAATCTACATCCAACTCTGGGACATCCTTTCTCCAAATCGTATCCAGGGGGAGGTCCTTATACGAGGACATAAGTAAATGGCGATAAAAGTCCGAAACGAAGCCTCTCGATGTCTCTTTGTCATAAAATAATTTGTGAAATCTGTGACATTCTAGTGTAGTGTCCCATGGAACGCCATGAGCCTTCAGAGCTGCCCTTATTTGTAAATAAAAGAAAAAGGAAGTTCCGGGGAGATCATAACCATTGGATAGATCCTGGAAAGAGCGGAGACCAGAGTTATCGAAGATATCCCCCAACGTGTGGATGCCTTTCTTTTCCCATCTATGGAACTTAATAGGCTGTTGTCCAATAAGGGGTAGATTGTTATTAAATAGAGGGGAATGCGTATGCCACCGATGACGGTTAGTACACAATTTCTATGTCCCGCCTTTATTAATTTGCTTAGATTTCTTATACGTGTGGTATTATTCACAGTCAAAGATGAAAAAAGAAAAGTAAAAAAAGAAAATGTATATTCTCCTTTGGTTCATTACAATTTACTCAAGCCGAGTAACAGACATTTCCTGAGATCCATAGATGTCCATACCAAGAACATGCAAATGGACCTTGTAGAAGTGGAGCAATCTTCCATTTAATTAGGTAGGTCTATGTAGTTTTAGGCGGATTTTCAGAAAATAGGGCTAGGGCTTAAGAGGTTAAGTTACTTAATCTGTGCTTCCTCCACCAGTGTTGGTTCAACAGTGCACTGTATAGAGTACTATAAGGGGTAGCAGTTAATGCCCTATATGTCGTCTTATTGAGGTCAACTGCTGACATGTTAAATTTCCCTTAACAATATGCTGAACTCATGGTAGAATCATGACATGGCGACGCAGGGTTTGATAGCAACAGTTAATAATTTATACTCACTCAGGAGGAATTGACAATCTCCGCTTGCTCCCTCCGTGGGATCGAGGGAGTTTGAGCATGGGGGGTAAATGAAGGAATGCAGGGATGGTGATGGAATGGTGTGAAATGGGAAGTGTGGTCTTATCTGAACGAGGACCCACCGGTCCCTTCAACTGTAATAGGTATGTGTGTGAGAAAGAGAGGGGGATGGAGAGTGAGAGAGTGCATGTGTGCATGTGTGTGTGTGTGTGTGTGTGTGTGTGTGTGTGTGTGTGTGTGTGTGTGTGTGTGTGTGTGTGTGTGTGTGTGTGTGTGTGTCTGTTAGAGACTGATGTAGAGTAAGAGTGTGTGTATGTGCATGTGCATGTGTGAGAGTGTGAGAGAGAGAGATGGAAAGTGAGAGAGTTCATGTGTGTGTGTGTGTGTGTGTGTGTGTGTGTGTGTGTGTGTGTGTGTGTGTGTGTGTGTGTGTGTGTGTGTGTGTGTGTGTGTGTGTGTGTGTGTGTGTGTGTGTGTGTGTGTGTGTGTGTGTGTGTGTGTGTGTGTGTGTGTGTGTGTGTGCGTGTGTGTCTGCTCATGCATCATGTTTTATTACAAATCCATTACGTGGTCGTTGTCATGCTAGCACCAGTATAACCCTTCTGAACAAGGAAACATGCTGTTTTATGCTTGTCAGCGGAAAATGACCATTTTGTCTAAATTTTCATCCCATTTCTAGCAAGGACATTTGCCGTTTTGCTGATTTCAGTGGTTTACATGGTTCAATAAAGGAGTGTGACGGAGGCTTACAGTAACAAGACCGGTTCAGCCATTGAGCTGCAGAACCCAATAATCTGCTAATTTCCTCTATGGCTGTGACCCCCTCTGGAGGCTGGTGCGTGGCATGAGTAATCAGGACATTACAGTCATAGCAGGCTAAACATACCACATGTTATACTTTGTCACGGCAAATTGTACCGACTGCCTAAACCTAAATGGGTACTAATGGGAAATCAATTAATCAATCAATCGATGTTCTGACAACTGCCGCCTCAGCCCGTAGCTTTGCAACATAGTTAATTCCATGTCCTAACATAGTACAGTTGACAGGACATTTGCCAGTACCATGGCGATGTTATGGAATTTCCAGTTGTAATAATAATAATAATAATAATATGTATAACAATAATAAAACGAAACAGACAAGAGAATGTATTTTTATTGTGCATAGTTCAAAATTGTCCAACTTAAATGAGAAGTATTTTGATTTTTTTTTTTAATAGTGCTCTACTTTGGCAAGCCAATCCAACATGTATTTCTTCCTATGTGGTATTAGGGTTAAACATTTTAATAATCTATTGAACAGTTTATTACTGTTCTTTCTAGTAGTACAAGCAATATTCACTGGTACTATTTCTATATATTCTTTTAGTACTGATGCCTAGATTTAACCACGTGTGGGATGCGCATGCGTGGCGGCACTTTGCTCTCGTCTGTCGGCTCGGGGCTCCATTTTTCGCCGTTCATCCAATACACAGTTCGAAAGTTTAATTTGCCGCCTTTCGATCCCCACCACACAACCAATTGCGTGCTGGGTGTCACAAGGTGGTGGTGTAATAGGACCCAATAGCAGACAAGTGGAGGCGGGCAGCAAGTCTAAGTTTGTTTTTAAACAAGACTAATAACAGAACAAGGGAACAAAAACTAACAAAAACAAAACCTCTCAGTGACAACTGGAAGAGGGGGAAAAAAGGTAAACACAATCACAAACTCTAACTACTAACAACTAACACAGGGAACACTTACTTGAAATATGGAACGTGCAACATCGACATCGAGTAACAGATACAATGGACCAACACAGAGAACAGGCAACAAGGACCTCAAATACACAGGAACAAATGACAAATGAGAAACACCTGGGATGATTATGTAGCACTTGTGTATTATTATGTAGCATGTGGCGAACAGTAATAGCTGTTCGCCACGGACCAGTTCTAGGTTCGAATGAGGAGAGGAGTAATATACCCAGTAAAAGGAGTAGTTGACCAGAAACAAGGTTATAACAGTGACCGGTATTTATTCTTATTAAACAGCAGCGCTAGCTAGACAATTGCAATAACATACAATGAGTAACGTGAGGTAGTGTGAAGTATCCCTTTTTTAGGTTCTTTCTCTAACCACTCCTTCTTTCAGGAGGGTTAGTTCGATATCAGTTATAGGTTGATTGAATCAACACATTTGTTTCGGATGACTCCTTCTCTCAAGAAGGTTAGTTCGGTATCAAGTTCTAGGTTGATTGAATCAACACATTTGTTTCGGTTCAGACGTCTCTGAGGTTATCATTACCTAAAAGCTAGGTTTAAGGTTGGACATGAGATGTATCCCTTTTTCGTGAGTTACCTCGTTATCTTTTCTTCTGCAGGTGCAGATCAGTAAACTCTATATTAGTTCATCATTTCAGTAAACTCTATATTAATTTATCATCAGTTCGGTAGGTAAGTATTTAAACATGGTAATTTAAACCTTTAAGTGTGCAGCGAATGCAAGTACCGTATTAGGTGCAATGACCCTTTAAACTCTTCCTTTGCAGGTGTAATACCAACAAAGTACCAATAGAAATCTTTCAATGTTAATAGGAATGCAAGTACCTTATTAGGTGAAATTACCCTTTAAACTTTCTTTCTTTACAGGATAACCATCAGCGATTCAACTATAATCAATGTGTATCAAAGTGGTTCAAGTATCTTATTGGGTGCATTGACCTTTTAACTCTCCCTCTTTACAGGAACAATATCAGTATCCATATATATAATGCTCCTTCCTTACAGGATAAATATCAATAGTTCAAGTATCTTATTGGGTGAATTTACCCTTTAACTCTCCCTCTTTACAGGAGAAATATCAGTAGCCATATATATATACAATGTGCATCAATCAAATACAAAATACAATATCAAAATACAAAAGGTGAAAAGGGGTCAAAGGCCTTTGGAAGTCCTTGTATTCAAGTTCAATCAGTTCGTATAAGGATATGAAGGTCCTTGCGAGTTCTTGTGATTCAAGTTCAATTAGTTTGTTAATTCCTGATCCACTTCCTCACTGGGAGTGAGAAAGGCAATCCACAATCATACCCGATTGTTGAGGCAACGGTCTGGGCAGTTTGTATGCGGTAACTGGGGTAACAGATCAGACTCCTGGGTATAGACCTGATCTATATCTGAGGTTCTTAGGGTTGGCTTGTCATCTTGTGTCGGTCCGACATACTGCCTCGTCCTGCGTGCGCACACGTGATGAACAGTGGTCGGTCGTCGGACTCCTGGGAACTCTTCCCGGGGGTAGAAAAACCTGGCCTGCGTAACAGGCATGCAGAAAATAAAAGGCTATTTATCATCTTTCATTGCTTCATCATCTTTCATTGCTTTAGAATAGATAATCAATTAGGCTACTTTTGGCTATGCTAAGCTAAAGTAGGCTACAATGTCACAGCACGTGGAACATCCCATTTGACTTATGCTAAATTAAGCTATAGTGCCATAGCACATGGAAACATTCTAGACATTCCATATTAAGGGGAGACCACCCACCTAAAATACAATTTTCCTGGGGCAATTTTGAGATTTTTTTATAATGTCGCCGTCGCCCCTTTACATGTCTTCTTTCAAACTAGTAACAAGAAAACGTCAAAAAAACACATTTAGTTTCTTATTTAGCTTAATTTTGCATGATTGCATAGATGTGCATATATTGAATGGGAAAGTGCCTCATTTGCATATATAAACATACAATTCAGAAAACATGCAATATATTTTTTCTTAGTTTATATGTACATAACAAACTGGGAAAGTTTCATAGTGATATCTATTCAAATATTTGTTTAGCCTATTAGGGGGTACAAAATGAGATTTGATGAGTTTGTATTACACATAAAACAAGAAATCTCAATTTCTCTAGTACCTCCACACACCAAACTGGCCATGTTTCCTCCTATCCATATACCACAACTTTCTGTTAGAGGATTTTTTGAGATATCACTCACATTTTTGGAAAATGTCTTTTTTTGTTTTGTTTGTGCATTTTTCTCCTCCTGGATGCCACCCTGTCACTCAGCCTGGTTAGCCCACCGTAAAGCACACCCCTAACACCAATACATGAAATACCCATTTTCCTAGTACCTAGATGGACCAAAACTTCCACATCTATATCCTGCTTCTTTGTGCCAAAGGGTTTGTTGATATGTCATACATAGCCTGATTTACAGACAATACAAAACTTTAAAGGCGTTGTTCTCAAAACGAGATTTTATGAGTTTGTATTACACATAAAACAAAAAATCTCAATTTCTCTAGTACCTCCACACACCAAACTGGCCACGTTTCCTCCTATCCATATACCACAACTTTTTGCTAGAGGATTTTTTGATATATCATTCATCCATATTTTTTAAACATTTTATACAAAAAATGTATGCAAACTATTATTTTTTGTATGACTAGGGGGTCATAAAAGGTAATAAATTCCTGTTTGGGTGGCATATCAAAAAATCCTCTAGCAAAAAGTTCGGTATTTAATTTAGTAACATGAAAAACCATGAGAAAATATCATACATTTTTTTCTAAATTTGGTTTGGGGTAACATGCAAAAAGGGGCCATTTTTAATAGACCATGCCCCTTTTTGGGTAATAAAATTATGCGACCAAATTTTTTTTAATACATTTCTTTTCTTTTTTTGACTATTCTAAACAATTAAGATGTTTGCAAATGATTTCATCCTTTATAATTTTTTTCCCTATCTAGGTGGGTGGTCTCCCCTCAACTCATTATGCGCCATCGCTTAAGTGCGCGAGAGCGCGCTAGAACGCCACCGCTTTAATCCATGGGGGGACTGCGAGATTTGCGAGTGCTTAAAATATATCTTAAATTATAGCTATGGGTCTAATACACCCAGTGCCGTCTGGGAGAAATGCGAGGCCCTGTGGGAGATTTAAACGTGAGCCCCCCCCCCCCCTAAAGGTAAAAAATTTAAAAAGGTATATAATTTATTTGTATTTTTTATATACATTTTATTTTTTATTTTTTTTGCATACAGTCAACGTATTCTTAAATAATAGCACTGCCCGATGCTGGGCATACAGTCAACATATTCTTAAATAATAGCGCTGCCCGAGGCTGGGCATATGATACAGTCAACGTATTCTTAAATAATAGCGCTGCCCGAGGCTTAGTGGCAATGCACCTGTACAGTCGTATACCTGGCAGTAACAAGGAAAATGCATAAAACACCCCTGGAACCTGATAAACAAGCTTAAAGCAGGTACATTTTTCAAGCACGACAGAGAGAGAGAGAGAGAGAGAGAGAGAGAGAGAGAGAGAGAGAGAGAGAGAGAGAGAGAGAGAAAGAGAGATAGAGAGAGAGAGAGAGAGAGAGAGAGAGAGAGAGAGAGAGAGAGAGAGAGAGAGAGAGAGAGAGAGAGAGAGAGAGAGAGAGAGAGAGAGAGAGAGATCTCCACGGCGGGAACAGAATAGATTGCATTAAAAACTCACCAAACGTCGTCCAAAAGGAAGGAGACAACCGTGGAGTTGACAAAGTTCACCAGTCCATATTGTCCCCCCCCGTTCCTAGTTTATCTGCCACACGTTAGCACTTGATAACGTAGCTAACGCTAGTTAGCTGTCCCTGCCTTTAGCTAAGCCGACATGGCTAGCCCGACTGAACCACACGTTAGCACTCGATAACGTTATATAGCTAAAGCTAACTAGCTAGCTAGGTTAGCTAACGCTAGTTATCTGTCCCTGCCTTTAGCTAAGCTACTAGCCAACATGGCTAGCCTGACTGAACTTTCTAACATGCAACAACTTTCATCTTCAGTCCATCTGCCGAACGTCCTCTTCGTCTTGGCATAACCTAATCACTATACTTGGTATTGATAAGCTTACGGCATGCACCGTTATTTCTTCTGCTCCGA
Source organism: Notolepis coatsorum (assembly GCF_963971535.1). Classification (NCBI taxonomy): domain Eukaryota; kingdom Metazoa; phylum Chordata; class Actinopteri; order Aulopiformes; family Paralepididae; genus Notolepis; species Notolepis coatsorum. The sequence goes on from NC_140171.1 coordinate 63,565,334, forward strand.
GGCTGCACAGCGCTCCTGTGGATAGCGCTGAATAGTCAGACCCCGGCCGTACCTCTAACCCCTCCCCTCGTTGAAACCAGAGCCGCAGAGCTCCAATAGTGTATCTGCACTGCTCGCACACCCCCTGAGGCGGCCCTGAATACACCTGTCGATTATCAGTGAGTTGCTTCCAGTCAACAAAACGGATAGATTTTTCATCAGTACATTTCCGTTTCATACCGTTTTGAATATGAGTAATAGTTTTGGTGATTCTTAGTAATTCCAGGAAAAGACGCGATAATAGCCCTTTAGTGGAATACACTAAACACGTTGGCATTTTTCGCCTGATAATCAAATCTTCCTGAATCAACGCTAGATCATCATTATTATCCTTCCTCGTGCAAGAATGAAAAGAGCCCTGGACCGTTCTTTAACAGCAACAAACTCTTCGGTTTTGTAACTGGGGGAATCTTTTATGACTGTTTGATAACTATTTCGTGGTGCTAGTTTATGCCAGTTCTATCAGCATTCAGTATCTGGTCAGTCTCCGTCAATCTCTGATCTCATCTGGTGTAAGGCAAGGCTGCTCACCTACTAGCGTTCTGAGATAACTTAAAGGGGCAGTGAGGCAATTCAAAGGATTTGGTCAAAACGTTGTTAACCTCACATGAATATACATGTAACCAAATAGCATTAACTGTTCATGTTCTTACACAATAGCGTTAACTATGTATATTCTTATACAATAGCATTAACTATTTATGTTCTTATACAATAGCATTAACTATGTATGTTTATAACTAAATTGTTATGAATCTGAAACCTGGGTTATATTATCATTTTGTCATCGCGTCTCACTCTTGCCATAATGAGATAACTCTTATCTCCTAACACCTACTGTGCTCATGAACAAACAATTTGCACCCATTCACGTGATCAGGCCACGCCCCGGCGTCCTCCTATAAGACGCCGGACATGGTCATACTCTACCTTCCTTTTTTTTTGTTTCCAACATGGACGCTGCAGTGCACTCCATGAACAAGTTGTTATGAAATGCAGAGAGAAATTACACAATATTGGGTTTTTGCCGGAGATTCGCCAGCCCCTGGAATCTTCTCGGCACATCCTAACAGCACATCGGGCCTGGCCTGGGGTTTCCTTGTCTCGTGACAGCGGATCGGCTAGCTGTCGGGCTAGGTCGCGCACAGGTAGGGCCTGCGCTGCCAGGCATCAATGCTAGCGTTTGTGATACTGCTCGTTGGCCCGTGGGACAACCGAGTTGTGTATTGGCGCAAGGGGCAGGATATCTGGGTAAACATGGTCGTCATGACTCTGAGTTGGATGTTTTCCCGGCTATCCTGGAGCACACAGCTAATGCTAATGCTACGATGCTGGGTCACTGTTCCTTTGTTCCCCGCCGTGGGCTGTCACCTCTCTTCCCTCCTCTTAACCGGTTCATTGCTGAAGGTCAATCGGTATATAATGTGGTGGGTTTTGCTGAGGCTTATTTACCCCTTTTATGGGTGAATGGGCTGACAACAGGGCGCAAGGCAGGTGTGCCCTGGCTTGAGAGCCAGGTAGCATCGATCCTTTGCCCTGGCATGGTTGAACGGTGTCCCACCCGGAAGCCAACGCCTGAGGGCGAGTCGGCCCGTCAGGTGGCGATATGGGCTGAGTTCATACCGCCACGGGATGGAATTTAGCGGCGACCAGTGTCATTGCTCAGCTGACTGTTTTTCTGTCCACATTGTTGTCGGGTAGTGGGGCTGTAGGGCCAGCCGACACCGAAAACATTGCGTGTGTTTTTGGGGTTATAGAACTTTTAACTCAGTCGCAGGCTATAACCGCAGGGAGGATCAGGATGCTATCAACTCTTATTCACAGGCATCTCTGGTTGGAGCAGGCTCCCCTTTCCACAGAGGGACTCTTTGGTCTTTCCGCGGAAGCGCGGGCGGTATTTGACCTGGGCCCCACACCGCCTCGCACCACGCAGCCAGAGGTGAGAGCGTGGCCTTGTCAACGACTGTGGCGAGGCCCTCAACCAGCGGCCATGTTTCTCCATCCTGAGGTACCCTGGACACAACGAAAACAGGTGATCGCAAGGCCGACAGCCTTGGCGGCCGAGGGATCGGCTACATTAGATGAGCATGCCCTAAAAAAACTTCGCCGTCTAGCTGTGTCTAGCTCGCTCTCCGGTCACTCCCCCCCCCCAACACCAGTGGGAAAAAGGGCTCTGATTTGTTTCCTTTGGTTGCGGGCCACGTGCCTTCAATGAAGCGCAAGCGGCCCCACGTTTCGCTTCTCATGGGGACAGGGGCTGACACCCAGTTGATGGCTAGGCCTGGGTCTGTCCGTGAGAATGTTGTGCTGTCAAGCGGCTCACACACCACACGTTCTGCGTCTGTGTTTGGTGAGCCTGGTGTTATGTCTGTCAACAACAAAGGTTGTCAGCAAGTGAGCTCGAGGCCTTTTGGGGCGCAGCGCGGGTTCCCCCAACCCCGCCCTCGCCAGGCTGTGTATCACGTTAGTGCCTCCCACGGCCGGATGACGCGCGTGATTTGGGTGGTAGTAATATCACTGCAGGGCTACGGTGTGTAGGAACCCACCCTATCGGGCAGTGTGGAGACCTCACACCTTGCATGTCCAGCTGTAGAACAGTTCCTCAGCAATCCATGCTGGGGAGGTGTTCAGTGGGGGAGCTTTTGTCACCCAGTGTGACGTCAGCTTCCCCCGTATCAAACCGGCCCTTTCTGTCGGGATCCCCCTTGTGTGCGATTGCCTCGTTAGTAGTGTCAGGGTCCGATATCCCAACTCCACGAGACACCCTGCTCATGCGGTTGGCGGGTCCAGGGTTGGCAACGCACAGCGGGTGGGACCGGGCCGCCTATCTACGGTTCCTGGCGGACCAGCGCCAAGTGGCGGCGGGTGCACTTTGGGATTATCATCACATATGGCTACAGCAGTACCATATGTTGAGGTGGATGGAGAGAACGCTGAGGTGGGGGCTTGTGTTGCAGTTTGCGCTACCCCACCCTCCGTTTTCAGGTTTGGTGCAGACCTTGTTGTCAGGGTCAGCAGCAGTGACAGCTCTGGCCGACAAGATCCAATCTCTGTTAGCGAAGCAAGCCGTCATCGTGGTCCCAAGGGAGGATGCGATGTGTGGCGTTTACTCCCGGTATTTTCTGGTGCCCAAGAAATTGGGCCCAAGAAACTGGTACCCTCACCAGCGGGATCTCCATGGGCAGCAGGCGATCACATGTCACGGTCTTCACCGACGCCTCCCTCACGGGATGGGGGGGGACATGTCGGACCAACGCAGTAGGGGGCAGCTGGACGTGCCATGCTACCCGGTCTGCACTGCATATCAATGTGTTGGAATTAAAGGCGGTCCTTCTGGTCCTCAAGCGGCTCAGCCACCTGGTGGTGGGCGAGCACGTGTTGGTCAGGACGGACAACACGACAACAGTGTCGTATATCAACAGACAGGGTGGAGTACGCTCCATCCGTCTGCATCAAGCGGCGGTCGAGCTCTGGCTATGGGCGTCTCTCAATATGCGCAGCCTGAGGGCGCTCCACATCCCTGGCAAGCAGAATGTGGGCACGGATGTGATGTCGCGGGGCGGTCCACATTCAGACGAATGGGGACTACGTCTAGACATAGTCAGGCAAGTCTGGGACCGGTTCGGGGAAGCCACGGTTGATCTGTTTGCGAGCAGACAGTCTCACCAGTGCCCCTTATGGTTCTCAGTCAGTTGGGGGGACAATCCCCCCTTGGGGGTGGATGCCTTCTCGATGTATCAATGGCCACCCGGGATTCTGCACGCGTTCCCCCCTATACACCTGATAGCTCAGCTGTTGGAGCGGATACGTCGGGAGCACAGGACTTTGATCCTGATCGGGGCACGGCTGTGTGGTTCCCGGTCCTGATCCAGATCTTGGTAGCCCCGCCGTGGCCTGTTCCTTGGTTATCGCGGGCCCTCTCTCAGGCACACGGGTCTCTGTGGCTGTTCCCTGTTCTGGGACAGCCACTGATGGTTTGGCTTCTGAGGGGGTGAGTCTGGAGGGGATGGATCTTGACCCTTCTGTGGTCGACACCATCCTAAACGCGCACGCTCCCTCCACTATCGCGGTAAGTGGCGTACTTTTCAAGAGTGATGTAAGGTGAGGGGCTGGGACCCGGTGTCCTGCCCCCTGGACCCTGTCCTTTCCTTCCTTCAGTCTATTTTGGGTAGACTGTCAGCCTCGACGGTGAGGGTATACGCCGCAGCTATATCCTCTTGTCATGTGGGTTTTGAGGGTGTTACATTGTTCAGCCACCCTCTTGTGAAATGTTTCCTGCTTGGCGCTCGGCGTCTCAAGCCGGTGGAACGTTCTCTGTCTCCGAGTTGGGACCTCCAACTGGTCCTCGGCCGGTTGTCGGAGGCCCCGTTTGAGCTTATTGAGCAGGCGCTGTTGGAGCAGCTGTCTTTCAAGACTGCGTTCCTGCTGGCCATCACCTCCGCTAAGCGCGTGGATGAGCTGTGTGCTCTCTCGGTGCGGCCTGAGTGCCTGTCTATTCGTGCCACTAGCGGTGCGACTCTGAGGCCTAATCCAGTCTTCGTGCCAAAGAATATCCGGAGCTCTTTTCGCTCCAGGGATATTGTGATTCAGGCGTTTCATCTGCCTCCTCACGCTAGTGGGTTAGAGGCGAGCCTTCATCTGTCATGTCCTGTCCGTGCTTTGGGGGTTTACCTCAGTCGGACGCAGGATCTCAGGGCTGCCATTCAACTATTTGTTTGTTACGGTGGCCCTCGCGCTGGTAAGGCACTGTCCAAGGAGCGCCTGTCACATTGGTTGTGCAAGGGCATTGCCCTTTGCTACACGTTGGCTGGACAGGTCCCCCGTGGGGGTGTCAGGGCGCACTCCATTCGTGGAGTGGCGGCCTCTGCCGCCTTGTTAGGGGGGGCCTCGGTGGAGGACATCTGTGCTGCGGCCTCCTGGTCCTCCCCGGGTCCCTTTGTTAAGTTTTACCTCATGGACATGACTGGGGGTTCTGTCTCCCAGGCGTTTCTGAGGTCTGGGACCTCCCCTGCGTCCCTCCAGTCGGTGGGTTAGCAGGGGTGTGTGGGTGTGTGCCACGGGGTGATGTGTCACACGTGGTCCCGCCTGTACTGTGCACTTTTAGGGGTTTCTGGTTCCCTTTTTTTCGCACTTTGGTGGAGTTAACTGCCTCCCCCCCTTCGCTAGGACGGGCGGGTGGACGGGACTCCCCTCCCCCCTGGTATTAGGGCTTACAGGCCCTCAAGGGGTACACTTGTCGGGTCACGCGTCTGCTCTGCCCCATATCTCATTATGGCAAGAGCGAGACGCAATGACAGTATGATAATATAATGAAAGGTTATCCTGTAACCTAGTTATATGAATACTGGCAGAGCGTCTCGCTCTAGGCGCCCTGAGGTCCCTTGGTTGGGTTTTCAATGTTGGAAACTTTTTCCCAGAGGAAGGTAGAGTATGACCATGTCCGGCGTCTTATAGGAGGATGCCGGGGGGTGGCCTGGTCACGTGCATGGGTGCAAATTGTTTGTTCATGAGCACAGTAGGTGCTAGGAGATAAGAGTTATCTCATTATGGCAAGAGCGAGACACTCTGCCAGTATTCATATAACTAGGTTACATCGTTACATCTACAATTGGAGACACCAGGGAGGGGAAACAGAACTACAAGACACGACACAAGGAACTACAACTGGACGATAAGACAAACACCAGACACTGGGACAAAACAAGCAGACTACAGTCACTAAACGGAGAACCTAATAACAGACAAAGACTAAGACTAAACAGATAACCTAATACAAGACAAGAGTAACACTAGACTAACAGGGGGACATGAAGAGCAAGATAGAGAAGGGGAGAGAGAGAGCACGAGAGAGAGAAGGGAAAGAACACTAAGGGACAGAAATAACAGGAACACACATACAGGGACGGGGAGAGGTAGAGCAGGGGAGAACAGTCCATGAACCGGTGGGACGTTACACTGAGAGTCTGAACAAATGTTGTTGTGATGCATACTAAAATACACTGCATTTATTTCAGATAACATTTGTTACAGGGACGGTGCACATGATTAGCATTGCTGTAAACGTGCCAATGTTTCAATTGTTGTCCCAGGGCCAGGTGTTTAAATTAAAAACAGGAAGACCTAACAGCATGAAAACAATTAAAAGCCAATAAAAGTAAAGTATACAAAACAGGAATATAAAATAAGCACAGTAAGGCACAAATGAAGCAGACAATTATGACAAAACACAACAAGACCTACACATTAGCAGAAACACAAGTCAGCAATAAAACAATTGGAACCCATGCAGTACAACCATACAGAGAGAAATATTAGAGCGAAAATGTCTGGGGTTATCCTCCCTGCTGTTACAAGGGGTTGAGGTAGGGATTTGGGGGCTGGGGCCTGGACCGGGTTGGGTGGTAGGAGCTTTGGGCTTTGGGGATAGCAGCAGGGTGGGAGCAAGGAGATGCAGGTGGGCCTTACAGTGCATCCTCAAGCCCCCCCCTCACTTTTCTTGATCCTCCAATCAAAATAGCTGCTTTCTTTGTCCGAGGGAAGCAACAGTTGATTTTATTTTATTTTATTTTATTGATGGATTAAAAACACACAACAAGGATCCAAAGGATAACATGAGAAAGAGTAAAACCCTTATTTCCGTCATGGTCCCAGGGCTGTTAGGCCACAACAAAAACACGACAATAACACAAAACACATACATTTAAAACATTTGAAGACTAACCTATCGCAAAAATTTTACAATAACTAAAAACTGATTGGAAACCCATTCAAACTATAGGGGGCTATTCCTCTATGCTGTCCATGAGCCACTTCCTGACGCTTCTCTTGAAGCTGTGGAGGCTCGAGCTCTGCTTGATGGGGATAGGCAGCTTGTTCCAATCCTGGGCTCGAGAGAAAGTAAGGGACCACTGGCCCAGTTTGGATCGGAAAGAAGCAGGCTTCAGGTTTGCTATGCTTGCTCTAGTTCTGTGGTTGTGGGATTCGTTGACCGGGGTGAAGTAGTTCTGGAGGTATCTAGGGGACCTTTGGTTTATAATAGTGTGCACTATGTTCAGTCTGAGCTGGGTAACTCTGGCCTCCACAGGAAGCCAGTTTAGCTCCTGAAAGTGACTCCTCCCTATGTGGGTGCGAGGGCCAAGACCCATTACCACCCTTACCAGCTTATTTTGGGAAACCTGAGGCTTCTTTTTCATGGTCACTGTCAGGCCCTCGAACCAAGACACGCTACCATAGTCAAGGTGGCAGAGTACTAGGCTATTTGCTAGTAGCCTGCGGCTATCTCTGCCAAGGAGGTTGGCTTTCCTAGCTAGGAACCTGGTGCAGGCGTTGACTTTGCCCAGTACTTGGGAGGCCATAGCCTCCCCATCTAGGCTCCCGTCTATCATACAGCCTAGATCAGGGGTCTCAAACTCAATTTACCTGGGGGCCGCTGGAGGTGGAGTCTGGGTGAGGCTGGGCCGCATCAAATATTCCACAAAAAAAGGGTTTCAAGTATTCAAAAAAAAGTACAACTGATCCAATCTTCTCAATCTTATCTTCAGGCTTCTTAGTGGTGTCAGTAGACTTATCCACAGCTGTGTCAGTAGACTTATCCACAGCTATGGAAATGCACTGTGCCAGTATTTCAGTTATTCTGGTTGCTGTGCGATCTGAGGGGGATTTGCTTTTGTTTGCCTTCAAACATGGTCTCCATCACTTCAGTCATACATTATTTTCAAATAGCTACCGTTTCTTGGCATATAGTCACATAATTGGTTTGGTGCTGGGACCAGGGGAGTAGCTGGGGGGGGGGGGGGGGTTAGGATGATTCCAAGGGCCCAGCAAATGCCCCACATTTTTTTATAGATTGGGGGCCCCACATTTTTTAATAGATTGGGGGCCCACAAATTGATTCTTTCATGGGGCCCAGAATCTCCAGCTACGCCCCTGGCTGGGACTCACCATGAACGGATTATTTTCCCGTCCATTCACCTTTGAATGCAGTCGACATTTCTTTTACTGACCATCTTTGAAAATGCCATATTTTTCTGCTGCCTGCCTGCTGGCGAAAATAGGCTAATAGCTACATTTATCTCACAGAGATAAAACTGGGAGCGAGTTTACTGTAGAATAGATGCGCTGTCAACTCTGCTCCGATTTGAACTGAAAGAGAGAGACGACATGCAGTCCGTGAAGACCCGCCCTACTCCCCTACTCTGCATCTGATTCGCAGACTGTGGGTGAGGGGGGAAAACGCTGACGGGACGCGTATGTGATTGGACCAGACCCATACACAGACACACAGTGGCAGTGCTGCGGGACATGCAGAGCACTGCTCGCAGAGGAGAGAGAGAGCGAGGATGCATTTGCTTCCACTTTACTTGATAGTTGATATCACTCCGGAATCACGTTTCAACCAAGTCACTAACATAACGTTGCTGTCATGAGCCTGCGCTATGGTAGCCTACAAGTGATAAAATAAATAAAACGTCCAACTCTCGCGCAACGACTCGGCAAACAGTTGCGCGCGGGCCACACTAACACTAAACGTTGACGTTTTTTGCTGTTTTAGGGTTACAGCTCCTAACTGGATGTTAAACTCCCGTGCTTTCCTGAGCTTGGGCTTAGAGCCTAATAGTACTGCCTCTGTCTTACCTAGGTGAAGAGAAAGCCTGTTGTCTGAAAGCCAACTGCTGACCCCTGCAAGTTCTTCACCTAGCATCTGTTCTAGTGTGTTCTGATCCTTGTGTGAGACTAGCAGGGCTGAGTCATCTGCAAATAAAAACAAGTTACATGAGCATGCTGCTGACATGTCATTTATGTACAGTAAAAAAAGGAGAGGTCCTAGCATGCTTCCTTGTGGGACCCCACATACAATTGGCTTGGCCTCTGACAATTGTGATTGGAAGATCAAGAAAAAAGGGTGGAGCTTGAGATACCGTAGGTCAATTGAAGTTTAGGAGTTGCACACCATGAGTAGAGTGGGATGCGGAGGTGGAGGATGATGACATATCCTGGACGTGTAGTTTAGCCTAGCAGCTCAATGGAATACCTTTTATGTACAGTACGTTGAAATTGAGATGAAACACGAGCTGGAGTGCTCACTGGAGTGAAGGCATGAAGGGACGGAAATGTGGTGAAAACGTAGGCCTAATTGCTAACAGAACGCAGCCCACAACATTTGTATTTTGCTAACCAGCTAGCACTAAAAGTGTATCAATTACTATTGTTGTCTTTCAACACGGCTTCAAAGTATTCGGTCAAATTCACAGGTTTGTTTAAACCTGACAGGGATCGCAATGTGATCACTGCTACCATGATCCCCAGAACACACATTAAGATCCGCTGCTCTGGCCTCTTGTGCTATTCTTCTGCAGGATGTGCATCTCCTGTTTGGGAGAGATCAACTTGTGCCAAGAAATGTGACCTAGCATTGAACAACACCTGCTGCCTGGTCACTGGCTGCTTGAAACCCACCAACACAGATGACCTGCACCTCTTTGCTGGTATCACCCCTGCTGATATCACCAACACAAGCAACCTGCACCTCTTTGCTGGTATCGCCCCTGCTGATATCACCAACACAAGCAACCTGCACCTCTTTGCTGGTATCGCCCCTGCTGTTATCACCAACAAAGGCAACCTGCCCCTCTTTGCTGGTATCGCCCCTGCTGATATCACCAACACAGGCAACCAGCACCTCTTTGCTGGTATCGTCCCTGCTGATATCACCAACACAGGCAACCTGCAGACCATAGCAGCAGACCATACTATGGAGCACTACCTTGTCTGCCCTCTGCTACCCAAACCTTGCAACTCAGAAGACCTTACAGTGTTCAATAAAAATGCAAAGGACTGTGTAGAGAAATGGGAAACTGTCATATAACCATCATGCTTCAAATTAATTTAAAGAATAAGAAGAAAAAGAAAGCAATACGCTTGGACCAGCACTCACAGATTTTGGTTATTTAATGGCAGCCTGAAACAAACATGTTTCGGAACAATTATGTTCCTTCCTCAGTGTTGATGGCTAGCAAATGTTCTCACCGACAATATTGTTTATATACCAAGCAAAGCAGGAAGTGACATCATCCACAGGTGTGTTGAGAGTTGTTATAAGGTCGAATTTGACCCAGGAAGTACTTTGATGCCAAGAGTCCATTCTTAAGTCGAAATTACCACAATGTACAAATAATAAATGTAGATATAAAATATATAAACATAAAATTGTTATACTAGATACAAAAAACAAAAATAACATCTAGTATGTATGGCTAGATAGGTACACTCTAATGCCTTATTCATTTTAAATATAAACAATAAACATTAAACAAGAAACCCTTGGGTAAATAAGTCCGCCCTTTGGCGTAAAGTCAAACTCTATTTTTGAGCCTCATAATAAAGAGGAAAAAAAGGGGAAAAAACTTAAGTCGAAATTACCACAATATACAAATGATAAATGTAGATATAAAATTAAAATTAAAATTTAAATTGTTGTTATACTAGAAACAAAAAACAAAAATAAAAATAACAATAACATCTAGTATGTATGGCTAGATAGATACACTCTAATGCCTTATTCATTTTAAATATAAACAATAAAAAATAAACAAGAAACCCTTGGGTAAATAAGTCCGCCATTAGGCGTAAAGTCAAACTCTTTTTTTGAGCCTCGTAATAAAGAGGAAAAAAGAGGTAAAAACTACACCTGTTTGGTGTGTCTAAGGTTATTAGTCTTACAAATGGCTCTTTAAAATAGATCTATTGTTAGGGTTTGTAACCGACCTCAAGCGCAACGGCACAGAGAGAGTTGTTTCAGAGTTAGCCAAAGCAAGGGCGTATTTATTCTCAGAGTCACAAGATTGAATTAGGTTGAGCAACAGAACAAACCGGGAATCTGGCAAGTGAAGATTGTTGCGGCTCTGCAGATTCTCCCAGTAGGTGGTGGTGAGGAATTCGCTTGTGACGTCTGAAGCCGCTCTGCAGATCCTCCCAGCTTTCACTCCAGGTGGAAACGGAGAGAGAGAGAAATCTGAGTTAGCCCAGCGCACAACAGAAACAGAGAGGTGACTGATCCAAATAATATACAAGTAACATGATCTTCGATGTAATATACACAGTTAGCAGAGTCCAGAAAAAAAAAAAGTGTAAATCCAACACAAAAAATAGGTGAGAACAGTATAACAAAACGGGATCTCTTCGGTGTTTCACAAACACACAAAAAACTGGTGATCCAAAAATAACTGTTTCCAAAAACTCACCAGAGCGCAACGCGTAAAGCGGGCAGATAAACGAGGCGCAGCTTCGTACGGGGAATCAGGTTCTCCACAGGGATTACTTCACGAAAGTCCTGGGGAGCAACAGACAGGGAACAGCGACGGGAAAGACAGGCAAATGCAGGAGTATATTCAAAACGATCCAACATCGATATTAGGGGGATCAGGGTATATAAAGCCGCAGGGCGCTGATGACAAGCTGTGACAGCTGCGGGATGAAATTGATCATTGCTCCAGAAGCGTGTGGTGGGGAGAGCACCAATCAACACGGCACTTTACAGGAACGGAGCGTGTGGCGGGGAATGCAATTAATCAACAAAGTACCTTAAAGGAACGGAGCGTGTGGGTGGGGAGCGGACCAAACCTCACAGTACCCCCCGCTCCACGGGAGCCACCCGGCGACCAGGCCGACCCGGCTCGCCCGGATGGGCATGATGGAAGTCGGTGATCAGGCCGGGATCCACGATGAGCTGGCGGGAGACCCAGCTCCGTTCCTCCGGACCGTACCCCTCCCAGTCCACCAGGTACTGGAACCCCAGACCCCGCCGTCGAACGCCCATCAACCGGCGGACCTGCCACTGGGGGTGACCGTCCACCATCTTGGGAGGAGGTGGTTCCGGAGCAAGAGGCATCAGGGGACTGAGAGAGACAGGCTTAACCCGGGACACATAGAAAACGGGGTGAATGTGCATGGACGCAGGAAGCTTAAGACGCACCGCCGCCGGACTGAGTACCTTCAGAACCTCGAAAGGTCCGACGAACCGGGGGTTAAGTTTCTTGGCCGAGGACCGAAGTGGGAGGTCCCTCGTGGAAAGCCACACCCTCTGCCCAGGGTGGTACGTCGGCGCAGGAACCCGGCGCCGGTCAGCCCCACGACAGGCGCGCTCTGATGACCGGAGCAGCGCGGTCCTGGCGATCTCCCAGACCCGACGGCACCGGTCGAGGTGGTCCTGTACGGAGGGAACTGCCACCTCCGTCTCCTGTGCAGGGAAAAGAGGGGGTTGGTAGCCCAGGGATACCTCAAAGGGTGAGAGGCCGGTGGCGGAACTGACCATGGAGTTGATGGAGTACTCGACCCAGGGAAGCTGGTCTCTCGGCAGCCACACACCGAAGAGCAGACTCCACGCTCTGGTTCATCCTCTCCGTTTGTCCGTTAGTCTGGGGATGATAACCAGAGGAAAGACTGACCATTGCCCCCAATCCCTTGCAAAAAGCCCGCCATACCTGGGAAGTGAACTGGGGCCCCCGGTCCGAGACGACGTCCTGGGGAAAACCATGGAGGCGAAACACGTGGCGTGTCAGGAGGTCCGCCGTCTCGGCCGCCGAGGGAAGTTTGGGAAGGGCCACGAGGTGAACCCCCTTGCTGAACCGATCCACCACGGTCAGAAGGCACGTGTTCCCCTGGAAGGAGGGAAGACCTGTGACGAAGTCCAGCGCCACATGTGACCAAGGACGGCTCGGAATGGGAAGCGGCTGTAATAGCCCGGAGGGTGCCTGGTGGGAGGTCTTGCTGCGGGCGCAGACTGCGCAGGCCAGTACGAACTCCTTGACGTAGTTCCTCATGGTGGGCCACAAGAATCGACGAGCCAGGAAGGAGAACGTGCGATGAACGCCTGGGTGGCAGGCGAACCGGCTGGTATGGCCCCACGGGAGGACCCGGGACCGGACCGAGTTGGGGACGAAGAGACGATGAACCGGTACATTGCCTGGAGCGCGATGGAAGCGTAGGGCACGCCTTACCACCCCCTCGATGCCCAAGGTGACGACTCCTACCACCCTGGCATCTGGGAGGATGGGAGTCGGGTCCTCAGTGGTTGGAGCCCCCTTGGAGTGTAACCGGGACAGGGAGTCGGCCTTCGTGTTGCGGGAACCAGGGCGAAACGTCAGCGAGAAGTCGAACCGACTGATGAAGCTGGCCCATCTTGCCTGCCGGCCATTGAGGCGCTTGGACGCACGGATGTACGTCAGGTTCTTGTGGTCCGTCCAAATGGTAAACGGCTCCTCGGCCCCCTCTAGCCAATGACGCCACTCCTCCAAGGCAGCCACAACCGCCACCAGCTCTCGATTGCCGATGTCATAGTTCCTCTCGGCAGGGAGAAACCGACGCGAGTAGAAGGCGCACGGATGTACCTTCTGGTCCGTTGCCGACCGCTGGGATAAGATAGCTCCCAGTCCAGTATCCGAGGCGTCCACCTCAACGATGAACTGTCTCTTGGGGTCTGGATGGAGCAAGATCGGGGCGGAAGTGAACCTCTTCTTGAGGGAGCGGAACGCAGCACACGCCGCTGGGGACCAGTCGAACGGCAGGGCGGGAGAGGTCAGTCTGGTAAGCAGTTCCGCCACTTGACTGTAGTTCCGGATAAACCTTCGGTAGAAGTTGGCGAACCCGAGGAAGCTCTGTAACTCCTTCCGAGAGGTGGGTTCCGGCCATTCCTCCACGGCCTGGATCTTGCGAGGATCAGCTCGGGTCAAGCCTTTCTCCACGATGAAGCCCAGGTAATCGACGGAGTCGGAGTGGAATCGGCACTTCTCCGCCTTGACGAAGAGCCGATTGTGGAGGAGGCGCTCCAGCACACGGCGGACATGCTGGATGTGTTCCTCGAGGGTCTTGGAGAATATGAGGATGTCGTCTAGGTATACTACCACAAACTCCTCCAGCATGTCACGAAGGACGTCATTCATGAGCGCCTGGAATACCGCCGGAGCGTTGGTGAGGCCGAACGGCATCACCAGGTACTCGTAGTGGCCCCTGGGAGTCTTGAAGGCGGTCTTCCATTCATCGCCCTCTCGGATACGGACTAGATGGTAGGCACTCCGGAGGTCCAGCTTGGTAAAGACGGTAGCCTGGGTGAGAGGCTCGAAGGTGGAGTTCATGAGAGGTAGAGGATATTTGTTCTTAATGGTGATCTCGTTGAGCTGGCGATAGTCGATGCAGGGTCGAAGGTCTCCGTCCTTCTTCCCAACAAAGAAGAAACCGGCCGCCACAGGAGAGGAGGAAGGCCGAATGAGTCCTGCTTCCAAGGACTCAGAGATGTATTGATCCATCGCTGCCTTCTCCGGGACGGTCAGACTGTAGATGCGGCTGCCGGGAAGGGGAGCCCCTGAGCGGAGGTCGATGGCACAGTTGTAAGGCCGGTGAGGCGGAAGGGCCTGAGCCCTGGACTTACTGAAAACCTCCATGAGGTCGTGGTACTCGGGGGGTATGGTCGAGAGGTCCGGAGGCGGCTCACCAACGGATCTCCGGGGCGAGGGACAGGACGCCGCCTGAAGACACTGGGCATGACAGGAGGAGCTCCAACCCTTGATGGTACCGGAGGACCAGGCGATGTGGGGCTCGTGCAGCGCGAGCCAGGGCCGGCCCAGGACTACTGGGACAAGAGGGGATCTGGTGATAAGGAACTGGAGTCTCTCAACGTGGTTACCAGCAATGGTGAGCAGGACAGGGCAGGTGCGTTGAGTGATGTCGGCCAGGCGGTGTTGGTCCAATGCGAATACCTCCAATGGCCTCACTAGGTCCTCAAGTGGAATGTTGGCCCGGGTAGCAAACTCGAAGTCTAGGAAACTCTCGTCAGCCCCCGAGTCAATGAGTGCCTCCACCGTGGCCCGTTGGTCCGCCCAGGCCAGGGTGACGCTCATCAGATGGCCAGGTGGTGCACGGCTCTGGGAACGAGAAAAACGGCTCACCAGGATCTCCCGGGGTCCCGGCGAGCCTGGTCTTTTGGCCGGGTGGGGCAGTTGGCGATACGGTGTCCCTCCCGACCGCAGTATAGGCAAAGGCCGGACCTGAACCTCGCCTCCCGTTCAGCTTGGCTCAGATGAGAACGTCCCAGCTGCATGGGTTCCTCCTCGGGCACCGAACGGGAGGGAAAAGAGCCACCAGTCGTGTTGGGAGCAGGGCGACCAGCAGTACCGTCACGAGTACGGGGGGTCCGGAGTACCTCTGGAGGTCCCTGTCGGGTTCTCTCACGTCTTCTCTCCTGGAGGCGTCCGTCGATGCGAATGGCGAGGCTGAACAGGTCCGCGAGGGACTCAGGTTCCTCACGGGTCGCGAGCTGGTCTCTGACTGCGTCGTTGAGCCCCCTCATGAAGGTAAGACGAAGTGCTTGGTCGTTCCAACCGCTCTCCGTAGCCGCCAGTCTGAACTCCAGCACGTAGTCGGTAACCCCGCCACTGCCCTGCCGGAAGGTACCCAACCGGGCTCCAGGGTCCTGGCCACGGGCTGGGTGGTGGAAAACCCTGCGGAGCTCAGCCACGAAGTCTGGGTAGGAGAAACAGAAGTCTGCCCCCATTGCCCAGGAGGCAGTGACCCACTGGGCTGCCCGGCCTGAGAGCAAGTTAGTCATGTAAGCCACTCGGGCTCCCCTTGAAGTGAAACGACTGGGTTGATGACGAAAAACCAACTCACATTGCATGATGAATGTGGCACAATCCTCGAAGTTACCGTCGAACAACCGTGGTTCGGAGAGACGGGGCTCCCGAGGTGCGGGATCGGGAGGCGCGGGGCCTGCCAGGGCTGCGGGTGATGCTCCGGCCAAGGCTCCTGAAGGAAGTGGGGTTACAAGCAAGGTGTTAACGGTTTAACTCAGCGTGTGTAAGTGGAGGAGAATACTAGACTGCTGGCTAGCCAGAGAGCCCAGGGACCCCTGAATAGGCAGGACCTGCTCTCGGAGTTCCTGTACAGCAGCCGCAGCCGCATCTAGCTGTAGGCTGTGGCCCTTGGTCAACTCTATCTGGACTGCCAATGCTGTTCTGACTCTCTCTGTGTCGGCTGGGGTCGTCATGGTTGGATCGAAATGTTAGGGTTTGTAACCGACCTCAAGCGCAACGGCACAGAGAGAGTTGTTTCAGAGTTAGCCAAAGCAAGGGCGTATTTCAGAGTCACAAGATTGAATTAGGTTGAGCAACAGAACAAACAGGGAATCTGGCAAGTGAAGATTGTTGCGGCTCTGCAGATTCTCCCAGTAGGTGGTGGTGGTGAGGAATTAGCTTGTGACGTCTGAAGCCGCTCTGCAGATCCTCCCAGCTTTCACTCCAGGTGGAAACGGAGAGAGAGAGAAATCTGAGTTAGCCCAGCGCACAACAGAGAGGTGACTGATCCAAATAATATCCAAGTGACTTGATCTTCGGTGTAATATACACAGTTAGCAGAGTCCAGAGAAAAAACAATACGGTAATCCAAAGTGTAAATCCAACACAAAAAATAGGTGAGAACAGTATAACAAAACGGGATCTCTTCGGTGTTTCACAAACACAAAAAAATGGTGATCCAAAAAGAACTGTTTCCAAAAACTCACCAGAGCGCAACGCGTAAAGCGGGCAGATAAACGAGGCGCAGCTTCGTACGGGGAATCATGTTCTCCACAGGGATTACTTCACGAAAGTCCTGGGGAGCAACAGACAGGGAACAGCGACGGGAAAGACAGGCAAATGCAGGAGTATATTCAAAATGATCCAACATCGATATTAGGGGGATCAGGGTATATAAAGCCACAGGGCGCTGATGACAAGCTGTGACAGCTGCGGGATTAAATTGATCATTACTCCAGAAGCGTGTGGTGGGGAGAGCACCAATCAACACGGCACTTTACAGGAACGGAGCGTGTGGCGGGGAATGCAATTAATCAACAAAGTACCTTAAAGGAACGGAGCGTGTGGGTGGGGAGCGGACCAAACCTCACATCTATAGTCTAATCATTAATACTCCCTTGTATACTTAGATACTTGTTGCTTAAATAACCAAATGCCCTTATGTGTTGGGCTAAATGGATCTTACTCGTATTTAATGAACCAGGCTTACCCTCCATACATCTTTCTAAGGACACTAAAACTAATAATCGGCCTTAATGGGAAAAGTATTTAAAGGAAGCAGGTCAAAACGTTCTCTTCATTCATCCCTCTTGGTTCTATACAGTTAAAGAGGTGAATATAATAACACTCCCTTTGCTAAAGTAGCTTATGCCTGTCACCTCCCCTGGCGGGCCTATGTACTAACTCTAGACCCATATAACGGAGATCTTTGACAGCATGCTTGCAAGTATTGAAGTGTCTAGCTACCGCAGATTTGACATCTGAATTTCTGATTGAACACTTATGTTCACTGATTCTTAATTTGAATGGTCTCGTTGTTTTGCCTACATATGAAAAATCACAAGGACATTTCAGCAGGTATATTATGTTGGAGGAATTGCAGGTAATACGTCCTTTAACCGATATCCGTTTGCCCGTTTTTGGGTGTGTATAACTTTTGTCTTTGATCATCCCTTGGCAATGTACACAAGATTGACAGGGAAAATTCCCATCAGGGATGTTAGACATAAAGTGAGTCGGTTTTATTATGGGAAAATCCGTTTTCACAAGCAGATTTGAGAGATTCGCTTGTCTTTTGCAGTAGTAATTGGGCGAATGTTGAAACGCCGTTCCAATTAGAGGATCAGACTGTAAAATATGCCAGTATTTATTAACAATGGTACGTATGTCTCTAGTAATCGGGCTGTAAGTAGACACAAAGGCTACTTTATCAGAGTGTACCTTATTCTTCTTAGGGGCCAGTAACAAGGATCTGCTGTGTTTTGTGCAGGGCCTTAGCTGTTA
>NC_140171.1:63588218-63615718 GCF_963971535.1 Notolepis coatsorum
AGTGTTCTTGTTCTGTTCTTGACTTATTGTTATGTTGTCTTCTTGACTTGTTTAAAGAAGACCTGTACGGCCCATGGGGACATTAACGTGTGTTGTCGGGCCCTATAAATAAATTTGATTTGATTTGATTCAGCCTGGCCACGTCCCCCCGCCAATTCAGAGACCCTTCCCGACACCCCTCTATCCCTCAACCTCTCGTGGACAGCTCCCTGCTCATCCTGCTCCCATCCCCAAGCCTGTGCCGCCCTCTAGTGGACTTTTCCCGCTACTGCCACTATTGGTGTCAATTCATGTTTGTATTATCAATATGTATTTAATGTTCAATTTAATCTTTGTCATGTTGTTCATGTTGCCCACTCTGTTTCCTGGTCTGGTCTAGTGTGTTGTCTCTTGTATTTGTATGTATTGTTATTCAGTCCTGTCATGTATTTGGTGTCACCTTGTTTGTCAGCTTGTGTCTTCACCCAGGTGTGTCTTGTTGTTAATTAGTCTCCCTATATATGCTGTGCTTCCCTGTTACTCCCCTGTCGGGTCGTTACCCATGTTGACCTTGTTTCCTGTATCCTGTATCTTGTGAATCTGTCTTTGTGTACCTGATTGCTGCCTTGTGAAATACAAGTAAAGTATTTTCGTTGAACTACCCCCTGTCGTGTCCTGCCTGTCTCTCTATCCTCGTCCTGTTCTGCATTTTGGGTCCACATCACCACCGAACCGTAACACAAATGGACCTTGTAGAAGTGGAGCAATATTCCATTTACTTAGGTATGTATTTTAGACAGATTTTCAGAAAATAGGGCTCTGGGCTTAAGAGGTTAAAGCAGCGTAAAAAGTGATGACGCTTCGTAAATCACAGTGACAAGTTATGAGCCCCCCCACCCGCGCCCCAAGGGGTGCCTTGACAAGCTAACATGCACACGCCTCCGTCCCATGGCTGATAGTGTGCATCAGTGTGTGTATAACCTGATGCCGGTGTGCCTCAGTCTTCACTAACTCTGGCCTGAATATGGAATGACTGCTGAATATTTCACATTTCTGTGTGTGTGTGTGTGTGTGTGACAGTGTGTGCGTGCGTGCGTTCGTGCATGCGTGTGTGTGTGTGTGTGTGTGTGTGTGTGTGTGTGTGTATGTGTGTGCGTGTGTGTGTGTGTGTGTGTGTGTGTGTGTGTGTGTGTGTGTGTGTGTGTGTGTGTGTGTGTGTGTGTGTGTGTGTGTGTGTGTGTGTGTGTGTGTGTGTGTGTGTGTGTGTGTGTGTGTGTGTGTGTGTGTGCGTGCGTGTGTGTGTGTGGTGTGTGTGTGCGTGCATGGTGTGTGTGTGTGTGTGTTTGTGTGTTGATCTCCATGCGGGTCACGTGGGCATTCTGTTTAGCAAGCTGTCAGACATTTGGCTGGGGTCAGAGCCCAGGGGACCAGGAAGAGAGGTGGGGCGGAGATAAATGGTGCGAGGAGAGAGAGAGAGAGAGAGAGAGAGAGAGAGAGAGAGAGAGAGAGAGAGAGAGAGAGAGAGAGAGAGAGAGAGAGAGAGAGAGAGAAGAAGTTGTTGTTGAAGTTGTTGAATATCAAGAAGAAGGGCCTCAGTGCATCTCCATAGTGACCAACACGGTATATAACAGAAGCTGTTGCTTTCTGGATAAAAGCAACACTGACGGTGTTGCACATGAAACACGGCCACTGCCCTATACCCCCCACCCCCTCTCCAGCTAAAAATCTTAAAAATTCAGGCTGAACTTTTTTTTTGTGCAGTTGGTCTCTCAACGCCTCTGCATGTTACTCTCTGTGTCCCTTCTTTGCCCTCTGAGCATTTTTTTTTGTTGCACATTAAAAAACACAGGAGCGGCAGACGGGGTAGAGGAGCGATGCAGCGCTGTGCTGTCCTGGCCAAGCTGGGGCCACAGCAAGAGCATGAGAAATGGATATTGAAAAACAATACATAAATATTGTCCCCTGTCAGCAAGATTAGAAATGCAATATCCCATCGCAGGGCCGAGAGAGAGAGAGAGAGAGAGAGAGAGAGAGAGAGAGAGAGAGAGAGAGAGAGAGAGAGAGAGAGAGAGAGAGAGAGAGAGAGAGAGAGAGAGAGAGAGAGAGAGAGAGAGAGAGAGAGAGAGAGAGAGAGAGAGAGAGAGAGAGAGTCAAGTCAAGTCAAGTCAAGAGTTTTAATTGTCACGGCATACAAGTATACAATGAAATGCGGGTGGAGAGAGAGAGAGAGAGAGAGAGAGACACAAACTGCTAAATGACTTCAGCTGCTGGTGAGTAAGGGAGAGAGAGAGAGGGGATGTGGTGTGGATTAAGGTAGGGGATGAAATAGAGAGAAATAGAGAAAAAAAGGGAGAGCAATAGAAAAAAGATTTGCAATAGCAATGCTCGATCAAGCAGTGACAAATACAATATATTTGCTATATGAGGAGCAGAAATTAGGGGTCAATTGTTGCCGCCGCTGAAACAGAAATTGATCCCGCAGTTGTGCTTGTGTCCACCAGGCGTGTATTTTAACGCAAAACATAGGAGACAGCCAGGTAAACTCGTGTTGGACATCAATAAAACATTAGCCGCTCACAGCACTCCTGGGACATACCACCAAGTGAGCTAAACAAATGGAAATTCATATTGCATGAGGACATTGTGTGTGTGTGTGTGTGTGTGTGTGTGTGTGTGTGTGTGTGTGTGTGTGTGTGTGTGTGTGTGTGTGTGTGTGTGTGTGTGCGTGCGTGCGTGCGTGCGTGCGTGCGTGCGTGCGTGCGTGCGTGTGTGTGCACACACATGTGCATTGGTGTGCATGTGGCCAATTGTTTTCCTTTTGACATTTCCATTTAATTTCTTGTCTGGACTCGGTGAAATGACAATCAGTGCCAGAGATTGCATTTGTAGCGCAAAATAATTTGAAAATGGTGGCAGACAGGAGATGTCTCAGAAGCCTCTTCTCTTCCATCAAGGTTTATTGGGGATCGCTTGTGTAACAGCAGCCAGAATACTAGCTCCTCTGTGCTTCCAGACGGCAGTGGCAAACTGTACTGGGGCTGCCTTGGCTCATGCTATTATTATTTGCATTGCCCTTCTCACTACAAAGCAGGGAGGATTTATGACCAAGCCAGCATGGTCTATTCCAGTAAAGCTTCACCAATGGGCATCCAGGCCTTCCAACCAGATGACTTCAATTTAGATTGGATCTGGATGGACTGTGTGACAGCCTACAGAATGGATGTGGATGGGAAGTGTTACATGCTACAGAATAGATACTGTATGGCTGGACTGCGTGGCAGGCTACAGAATATATCTGGGTGGACTGCGTGGCAGGCTACATAAGTCATTGCACACGTCCACCTCTGGCTTGTCCCTGTTGGATGCTGAAAACATCAACAGAATTTGAATAACAAATCTTTCTCTTTATGATGTATCTATTAGGAAAGTATTTGTTATCTATTTCATGCATTATTTATTGAATAATGTACTGCAAGTGGAAGCCACTACAACCCACTGATGTTCCAGCCGTCAGTGTCTCTTCCTCTACAGTGTGCCAATACGTTCCCTCTGCCAACCACAACTACAACTAAGACATTTATTGGCGTTTAAAATAAAAGTGTCATCTGGCGAGTCAGTGATCATCATACAGAGTGATCATTAATATTATGCAAATAATTGTAATGCCTTAACGTCACGGTGACCAAATTCGTCCAAATTTTTCTTGGATTCGATCACATTTTCATAACAATAGCGAATATAACTTACCCTCCGCCGTTTTCATTGAGGTTTCTTACAAATTAACCATGTTTTATTTGTCCTTTATACGCGGATTATCATTAAAATCTTAAATTGTACCATATGGTCCTCTTTAGACAACATACATAACGCTAACACCGCACTTTTGTTACGATAATTAGGTGACCATTCTCACTCACTGTATTCAGGTCACATTAATAGTTTAACGCTCCTGTGTTCATGTCACGTTTTCCTCACCTTTAATCCGGTGCTGACCTGTGAACTAAGGTGACAAAGGTCTTGGGATTTGTAGTCATTTAGTTTTGACATACCATTTTCACCTTTTAAACCAATGCTGCCATCTACTGACAACAGAAAGGTAGTGTACATAACGTTAGACCCCCGTCGCCCAAAACACATTCTAGAGATTCCCACTTCTTACTGGTAACATACGTTCATATCTAATAGTCTTTAGATGACTAAAATGAATACTCATGAAATTTGATATATATATATTCTAAAATAAGTATCATTTCACTTCACCTACCTGTCGACATGAAATTCCCAAACGCTGACAGTAAAAAAAGCCCGGATGTCGCGCAAAATGGGGCGTGACCGAATTTGGTTTTGGGCGTTCCCAGACAAAGAGAGTGACCGAGATTGGTCTACGTTCCGTCAGCTGCAATTGTGTTTGTACATTGGTATGTTTTGCCATCTGTCCTCTGCACGTCTGTTTACATTATTTGTGTCTGTCCCTGTGTTGTAGTACTCGAGTCCAGGACTCTGTTGTATTTAATGTGTAGTTAAGATAATAGAACTGCATTATCATATACTCCAGAATAAACTTTTCATTGGCCGTGTTTCCAGCGTCTACTACATGGACCCAATGAAATGTTATAAATTAAAAGTTTATTCTGGAGCATATGAGTGTGGTACAATTGGAACGTGAGTGCAGTCAAGAATAATAATAATAATCTTTATTTATATAGCACCTTTCATACAAGGATTGAAGTTCAAAGTGCTTCATATAATGAATAAAGAGCAATCAATGCATAACACAAATACAATTTGCAGCATGATGCAAAATCTAAATCACATTTCATATTCAATCAATCAATAACACTGACAATGTTAAATAACAATATTTAAATAATAAATACGATTGCATGGGATCTCTGGGTGGCTGATGCTCCTTTATAGATGCATGGCTTAGGGATTTACGCTTAGTTACCACCATGTCTGTGAAGACGGTAGGTGCGTCGCGTTAACTGCTCGGTGCAATTTGCGCCAGGCTTTGTGGATTGGGAGCGTTTTTGGACAAGGCTCATTTGCATAGAAAGGGGAACATGTTCCGCTCGTATTACCTCATTTAAATACGCGCTAATTGCACCGACTGGAGGCAATGCTGATGGAAGCAGTTACCACCTCATTTCACCCGTTGCACCTCTTCTGTGGATAGCAAACTGTGTTTCAGCGCTATTTGCACCGGCTTTGCATCGGAAAAAGCCGTGCAAACCCTTTATGGATTCCGCCCCTGGTGTTTCATAATGTACCTCCTTTCACTCCCATATATTATACATTTATACCATAGACTTCCACATATGTGATGCTTTCATCTTATTTTATATCATCCTGGCCTCGGACATGAAATAATATGTGGCCGGAATCTAAATTGGCTCTCATGTCAAATTCCACACTCCTAGGCAGAGAGTTGGATGATCATTGTCAAACATCTCTCCCCAAACTGGAAGTAAACTAACCAGTGCTTCCTTTACTCCCTATCTTTTCCCCTTTTTTCATTCTTCTTTCATAAATAATAAAATTTCACAGCGTCTTTGCAGCCTTGTTTATACACTGTGTCCATGGAAATTATGACAAATTCAGAAACGTTTCTGATAACTACAGTACATCACTGCATAACTCATAGCTCATAAATGTTCAAAAAAGCTTACTTTTTGGCTTAATTAGGTTATTGGCTGCAGATGTCCCAATTTGGTACAAATGAGGCTGCGACGTATGGGCGCAGAGACAGCTCTCTTCCCATTTTTTATCCTCTCTTCCTTCACCCTCCATTCTCTCCATCCCTCTAATATCTGCCCTATTTGGAAGAAAGAGCAATCTTTCAAATGATGTGTGTGTCCTCAGTTCTCACTTCAAACTTCCCTTATATTTAGTATACCCTAAGTAGTTTACCTGTCATCTACTCAGCAAGAGGAACGCCCTCTCTCTCCTACTTTCTCTTCCTTCTCCGTTTCTTTCCCACTCTCAAGAACACAAACATACACACGGATACCTTCTTCAATCACTGTGGCTCTGCCCAGCAGGGGGCAGGTCAGTAGGACACTTTCTATGACATTTCAAAGAACACACCTCACCAGAAAGACAAGACAGCTGAGAGAGAGAGAGAGAGAGAGAGAGAGAGAGAGAGAGAGAGAGAGAGAGAGAGAGAGAGAGAGAGAGAGAGAGAGAGAGAGAGAGAGAGAGAGAGAGAGTAATCGGGGTCAGCCCCAGTGTCAAGTGAAAGACAACTATGTTCAGTGGTGCAGTCCCGCGCACGCGCATACATGTTCCCTCAGTTGCGCACAGAACATATGATTATTATGCATAACAATGGAGATCAAGCAGCCCCCCACCTTCTCGTAGGTTCCTATTATTATGCAAAATCTAGGTGAGAAGTGCCGGCCGCCGGCCGGGTAGCTTTCTACAACGGCTGGGTACTTATCATTGCGCGCACTTCTGCCCTGAGTGACTACTAATAACACGCCGTGTAACCGCGTGTGTGCACGACTGCACCCCTGACTATGTTAGAGTAACTGCAATTAAATTTGGAAGCATAAGAGGGCTCGCATTTAAAATGTCACATATTATACTCCTTTTCAACAAGTTAATATTGGTCTCTGGGGTCCTATAATCCCAGGCTTTGAAGTACCACTCAGATTATGCATTCTAGCAGCCTCTATACCCCCTGTTACAGTCCTGTTCTCAACAGGCTGTTTCTGTGTCTGTACCTTTAAATGCAAATTAGCTGCTCCTGCTCCCAAACAGCACAACTGGAATGATCTAACTCAGATCAAACAGTCAAACTAGACATTGTAGATCAAATATGACTCAAGCTCCAACAATTTCACACAATATTTCCCACGTAAAATGTTGTCAGGGATATATTTTAGGTTAAACTTTAGGTAGAAAAGAGAAAGTTGACTAGCAAGCCGCCATTTTGTACATGATCCGGAACTACCCGTGAAGGGCTATACCAAACATTTTGCAAACATGTACAAGGCACGCATTGGCGAATATTATCACCATTGCCATCAATCAATATATGTCACAGTCAGTCAAATGCAACAACGTGCGTGCGTGCGTGCGTGCGTGCGTGCGTGCGTGCGTGCGTGTGTGTGTGTCAAGTCAAGTCAAGAGTTTTATTTGTCACGGCATACGGATATACAATGAAATGCGGGTGGTCTTGCCCGCAACGATGTGCAATTGGTACAACATATAACATATAATAGAATCCAATACAAAAAAAAATTTGCAATAAAATTGTGCAATAACAGGTAGTAGGTAACAATAAATTTGTGCAATGACGGGTAACAGTTGACAGTTAACAGTAGTAGTAATAGTAGTGCAATACACTGTTACTGTTGCTAATACTAATTTAAAGTGGCCTTTCCTTTTGGCAATAAGCGGCCTGAGTGTGTGCCCGCTCATGCTAAAGTGTTACAGTGGTACTCAATGTTCATTGTTCAGGACTCTGATGGCCTGAGGGAAGAAGCTGAGCCTAAGCCGCTCTGTCCTAGTAGCTGGGGTTCGCAGGCGTCTGCCTGACCTCAGCAGCTGGAACAGGCTGTTATTGGGGTGGTGAGGGTCTTTCATTATCCTGCAGGCTCTGGATTTGCACCTCTTGTTGTATAGAACCTGCAGGGGAGGTAGTGCAATACCCGTGGTACGCTCGGCTGAGCGCACCACTCTCTGTAGGGCCTTCTTGTCTTGTGCCGTGCTGTTTCCATACCAGGCAGTGATGTTTCCGGTCAAGATGCTCTCTACAGCTCCTGAGTAGAAGGACTGGAGTATCTTCCCCGATACTCTGAACTTCCTTAACTGTCTCAGGTGGTAGAGGCGCTGTTTCGCCTTCTTTACTACTGTGTCTATGTGTGTTGACCATGTCAGATCCTCTGAGATGTGGACCCCCAGGTACTTAAAGCTGCTCACCCTGTCCACGGTAGCCCCGTTAATCATCAGTGGTGTGTGTGTCTCCTGCTGTCCTCTCCTATAATCCACGATCAGCTCCTTGGTTTTACCAATGTTCAGGAGCAGGCTGTTGTCCTGGCACCAGCGTTCCAGTACCTCAACCTCCTCCCGGTAGGCCTTCTCGTCGTTGTCCGAGATTAGCCCCACCACCACCGTGTCGTCGGCGAACTTCACTATGGAGTTGGAGCTGAACTTGGCCACACAGTCGTGTGTGTAGAGTGAGTACAGCAGGGGGCTTAGAACACAGCCCTGGGGGGACCCGATGCTCAGGGTGATGGTGTTGGAGGTCTGACCCCCCACCCTGACCGCCTGGGGTCTTTCACTCAGAAAGTCCAGTACCCAGGCGCTCAGGGCGGAGCTCAGACCCAGCTTGATCAGCTTGTCCACCAGTCTGGTGGGGACTATGGTGTTGAACACTGAGCTGTAGTCAATGAACAACAGTCTTACATAGCCCCCCTTCTGACGGTCAAGGTGGGAGAGGGTGCTGTGCAGTACCTGGGAGACCGCGTCGTCAGTGGACCTGTTTGTCCTGTATGCAAATTGCATAGGGTCCATATCACTGGGGAGGGAGGCACAAATGTGGTCCTTGACCAGCCTCTCAAAACATTTCATGACCACAGAGGTGAGTGCCACCGGTCTGTAGTCATTTGGACATGTTGGGGAGGGTTTCTTCGGTACAGGGATGATGGTAGACATCTTGAAGCAGGCAGGGACCACCGACTCCGCCAGCGATTGATTGAATATGGCGGTGAACACAGGGGCTAGCTGGTTGGCACAGGACTTAAGTATGCGTCCTGTTATTCCATCTGGGCCAGCAGCCTTCCTGGTGTTCACCTGCATAAATGCTCTTCTCACACTGTGTACCGTCAATGAGAGAGCGTCCCCGCCCCCCCGCGGATGCCCCCCCCCCCCTCCACAACAGCCGGCGCACCAGTGACGTCACTAGCCGTTGGGCTAGCAGTGCTACTGTTTGCACCAAACCGAGCGTAAAAGGTATTGAGCTTGTCCGCAAGGGAGGCGTCGTCGCTCCCCATTGAGGGGGCGCTGACTTTGTAGTCAGTTATAGCCCTCAGTCGTTGCCATAATCCTCTTGTGTCATTCTGTGCCATTTGTGCCTCCATCTTGTCGGCATACGTCCTCTTAGCAAGTTTGACAGCCTTGCGCAGAGTGTAGACTGTTGTCTTGTACTCTTCCATGTTTCCTGACTCTCTGCCCCGGTTATAAGCAGTGGTGCGAGAGTTCAGGGCTGCTCTGATGGTACTGTCCACCCATGGTTTCTGGTTTGGGAACACCCTCGCCTTCTTTGTGGGGACGATAGTATCAGCCAGTGTTGTTATGAATGACACTACAGCGTCTGTGAAATCGCTGACGTCACTATTACTCCTCCTGAACATTCCCCAGTCGGCGTCATCCAGTGCGTCTTGAAACGTGGCCTCTGATTGGTCGTCCCATTTTTTTACCTCACGTGACACGACAGCGTTTATACGCTGGGACCAAGAAGATGGCGGCGTGATCTGATGTGTTTGTTGCTCCCGCTAATGGTGGAGCCGGTACAGCCTTGTATCCGGCTCTAAACAGGGTGTAGCAGTGGTCGAGTGTATTTCCTCCCCTTGTGGAGCAGAAGATGTGCTGGAAGAAAGACGGCATGACTTTCTTCAGATTTTCCTGATTGAAATCCCCGGCTATGATCATGGCTGCGTCCGGATGCTTGATCTGGTGCGCGTTCAGATGGTCGTGTAGTTCCCCTAGCGCCCTGCCGACATTCGCCTGGGGATGGATGTACACTGCCGTCATTATCACTGCAGTGAATTCGCGCGGCAGATGGAAGGGGCGACATTGGATCGTGATGTGTT
This sequence comes from Notolepis coatsorum, assembly GCF_963971535.1. Classification (NCBI taxonomy): domain Eukaryota; kingdom Metazoa; phylum Chordata; class Actinopteri; order Aulopiformes; family Paralepididae; genus Notolepis; species Notolepis coatsorum. The sequence continues at coordinate 63,598,016 of NC_140171.1, forward strand.
CCATGTCGGGAGAGCATGAACGGGAGAGTATCTTCACTTCCCCGGGGCTAGTCCAGCCGTTGTTGGTCATAAGGCATAGCCCCCCGCCGATGCTCTTCCCGGAGGCTTCTGTACGATCCGCTCTGAAGATGGTGAAGGAGTCGGAGGGAGAGATGCTGTGATCGGGAGTCACTGGTTTCAGCCAGGTCTCGGTGAAACACAGGATATTGCATTCCCTCATCTCTCGCTGGAATCGGACCCGTGCACGTAAATAATCCATCTTACTCTCTAGCGAACGGGCATTCGCTAGGAAGATGGATGGAATAGCCGGACGGTAAGCAGATTTCCTTAATCTTAATCTGATCCCGCTCCTCTTCCCCCTGTGTCTTCTCTTTGTCTTGCGTCCTTCTTTGTCTGCCGGCGCGTTGTCTTTGTCTCGCCTGATCTCCGATGGCCATTCTTGGCATGATAAAGTGTCTCTAAACTCCCCTTTGAGTCCGGAGTTTAGGTCAATAAGTGACTGACGGTCGTATGACGTCCCCGCCAGTGATGCTTCGATAAAAAAAGTAATAAAAACAAACATAATAACTATAAATGTGCACATTCGTTGCTGAGCAAAACCCATGGCGACTGACTCGGGGTCGCGCCAAGATGAAAAATGAAATGTATGTGTGTGTGTGTGGGGTATCCAGCCTGTACCAATATTTCGGTCTCCAGGTCAAGATACAAAAAACCGAGGTCATGTCCCAACTCACTTCCCGAACCTCTACACCTCCCAGTTTTCACATAAACGGTGTTCCACTCAAAACAGTGGATAATTTCACCTACCTCGGCTCCACTCTGTCCGCATGCTGCTCCCTTGACGCGGAGATACACACACGTATCAATAAAGCGGCATCATCCTTTGGACGCCTACGCAGCAGGGTTTTTGAAAACCGAAAGCTGAAGATCAGCACCAAGGTTGTTGTTTACAATGCAGTATGTCTCTCCACTCTGCTCTATGGAGCAGAATCCTGGACCCCATACCGCCGGCACATCACCAACCTGGACGCTTTCCACATCCGTTGCCTCCAAAGGATCCTCGGCCTGACCTGGGAAGATCGAGTCCCCCACACAGACATCCTCAACAACACCAACTCAATCTGTATGGCCGCAGCTGTGGCCAAAAGACATCTTTGTTGGATAGGGCACACCATACGTATGCCTGACCACCGCCTGCCCCGCCAAGTCCTCTATAGCCAACTGAGGGGAGCAAAGCGGGCTGCTGGAGGCCAAAAGAGATACTTTAAGGACTACACCAGGGACCTCCTAAAGTGTGCAAACATCACGCAGCTTGAAACTCTGGCACTCGACAGATCAGCCTGGCAAGTCACTTGTGCCACTGCAGTTTCCCAAATACACCAAACGAACCAAGACCGAAGATCTGAGAGGCGCACGCAACGACCAGCGGGCGGTTGGCATCCTCCAGGTATCTGGCTTCCCTTGCGCCATCTGTGGACGGGTGTGCGGCTCAAGGATCGGACTCAACGCATACGAGAAGTGGCACCAGTGGAAGCGTCGCTAACCCCCCCCCCCCCCCCCCCCTCACCCTATCCCTAAAATGTTTTTTTATATGTCACTCAAACCTACATTTCATTGTGGTAAACCCCATATTTTTATATTCAGAGGTAATTATATAGTTTACACTATATACACTGTTTATTTTTCTCATATTTCTCATATAAGCTGTCGGGTCATCTGACCCGTTCCTGGGGGGAATTAGTGGCATTTTCTCCATGGCTGTGCTACTAGTGTGCTAGTGTTAAAGAAGACTTGTCCAGCCCATGGGGGCATTACCTTGTGATCTCAGGCTTTACAAATACATTTGATTTGATTTGATGTACACAGGTGCCTGACCACGAATGGCTCTATATGTGAAAACAAGTACCTTAAAATAAATCATAAACTTAATGGGAAGCCAAGCCAGTGTAAGGAATATAGGGTACGGTGTGATGTAGTGGAGGCTGCTGACCAAATTTTTTGGTGAAGCACAAATTATTATATTATATTATATATTAAATTATATTTTTTAAACATCCCCAACGCTGCAACACCCCCATTCCTCCCAGGTGTCAGGCTCCTCATTTGCTTCCATTAATTTTGGGGACCATGTTTAAATATCATACTTCTGAAGTATAAACAAACTATACTGCTGTGACGATTTCAATGAAACAGACCATTCTGAGTCAATGGTATGCAAAGCTGTACATTGGAATATCTTAACATGTATTTACCACCTGTTACGACCCTGGCTCAAAGGCCCGCAACCTATGTGCAAACCAACACCAAAACCCCGTGCTCAAACTCAAAATGCTACTCTATTAAGGAATTACTGGTGTAAACTAAAGTACAAGGACAGAAGACCGTGATAGCTATCTGTTACCCAACACTTCTCTAACCACAGACCCTGCATGTGTGTTACCAGGGCTGGTTTTAAAGCTGCCAGCAGGTAGCCAATCAGCAGCAATTAGCTAATTGGCAGCCCTCACCTGCATGCCCTGTGACACAGGAGTGATCAGGCCTGCATGCACAGTGACACAGGAGTGATCAGGCTCCTAGTACATAACACCACCTTCCTCTGCACGAGGCCACAGATGGGTTTTATGTAACACAAGGAGAATGAATGGATGAATGAATGAATGAATGAATGAATGAATGAATGAATGAATGAAAACTTTATTTAACAGATTGCAGAATGGGTACAATACAGTACGGCTCAATACACACAATTGTTAAGGGGATGCAGACCATAGAAAGACTTTCGTCTTGTTTACATCAGGGTCCCTGTTGAATGCCCACGCTCGCTCTTAGGTCAGATCGATAACTTCATAACTCATTTGTCTGCCTATCTACACCTCAAACAGCGTCCTGTGAAGTGGTTGACACGCAGAACCAACCGAGTCTACAAAATGTTGTTGTTACCACTGACCGACAAGAGACAGCGAATGCACCGTTCCGACCCCCGTCAGTCATCGACCTTAGGTCGAGTGATTGAAGTTGCGGAATCTTTTATTTTATTTGCTCTGGTCCGTTACACGTATTATCACTTTAGATCTTTACTTGATAATCCCATTATACAGAATCCACCTTTAGTCCTTAATGCAGGGATAAAGCCACTTATTCTATTTTACATCATTAATCAAAAATGCATGGGGTGAAGTTACAAAGCAAAACACATTTCATGCTTACCCGGTCGTCTTGTCAGAAGAAAGGATACAAAGGTGGCTTATAAAGAGGTAATTTTAATTAGAAAAAGCTAGTTACAAGAAGAGACTGAAGTGGAAAAGTGTCCATTTCAGTTAAAATATGCACAGAACAAAACATCTCATCATGCACGGCTTGTGCCCAGTGTCTCGCACCATTCTTCTCATCTCTCAAAAAAGTCAGTAGGCACCATTCTTCTTCTCTCTCCAGCTCCGTGTAAAATCTGGCTCTTGAAAGGGCAACCGTCCCTTTTATATCCATCTTACAATATTTCCGATTGGTCTAAAAACAGTGAAGTCACAGGCTGTCATTTTTGTTTAGCAAACCAGAGTACAATACGTAATTCGTATGAGCTCCTCCTTCTTGGTACTAACGTTACTTCTCGTTACCTAGTGGTTTTTTAAGTAACAGAAAGTCCCTTATTCCTTCAGAACAGACAACGGCTTTGTCTATGGTGACCACGTGATATCGTACCATGTACGAGGCCTCTCCAGTATCTCTTAAGGATCCCTCCAGACAAACAGTTTTTACACATTATTCTGTTAGTATTATTCTCTACTGACACTCAATTTATAAGCATGCCATTTTGAAAACTTTTACTGTACACATCAAACATTTAATTGTTATATAGTTTCTTTTTTAAGATCTCCCTCTATAGATTCAAGACTTCAACCAGCAACCCTTCCCGTCTGAAAGGGTTAACATTACAGCTCCCTCTCCTCCTCTGCTGTTGCACCCTCAGGGCCACATTCCTCAGGTTAACTCCCCTTTCACAGATACCGGCCCCTTCTATGGAGACACCGGAGAGGAGGGAGGGAGACTCTCCAGCATGAGTACATAGTACACAGTACATAGTGGATAGTACATGTACATGGTACATGTATGTGTATACACATACATGTATAATACAGCACATATATATATGCACATACTGGTTTTATTTTATGCAGACAGGACAGGGTTAAACTGTGCCGACTTGCTCTCAGCTCAGGCCTGCTCTTCACTCCGACTGCACATTAACTGTAACATAGTTTTATAAGTGTATAAAGAGTATACAGGTCATATACATAGCTTCAATCATATATAATAAACATATGAATTTTATACAAAGTGTCACTCGTCGACTTGTGGCACTTAAAATGTGTTTACACATAACGTGTTTCTATTCCATTGTCCAGGAAGAATCTACAGACATTCCCCATAATCATATATAAGATCAGGATGTCATACCCAGTGTCACTTAGTTGGCTGTGACACTTTACACCCCCTCTGTCATCCTGGTCGGTCATTTTCCATTGTCTTAATAGCGTCTGTACTGGGGAACGAGATGGCGATTGTGGGGTCACGTGGCTGTGACTCTCCACACCCCCTCTGCCATCTTGGTGCCTTGTTACCCTGGTAGCCGGCGGGAAGACTTGCATCTGTTGTTCCCTGGCAGGACGGCTCGACAGGATAGGGGTCATGTTGTTGCTTGGTATCCGGCGGGAAGACTTCCCGGCCGATGCACCCAGGTTGTTGTCGTCTTCGTCATCTTGGTCATCTTGGTCATCTTGGTCATCTTGGGGTCACCCCCTCTGACCTCTTGGTTTTCTCCCATAGTTTGAGGTAGGTTGATTTGTCACTTCTCGGGCGACCCCCACGGGTTCCCGAGAATTGTAGCAGCAGTCCTCTATTGAAGTGTGGTTGGCCTGGTCGTGTGACCCTGTCCGTAGGCCTCGCAGGACATCACAGATACAGTCCACAGAGGACTCATTTCTTTTCTCTCTTTCAGGTCCATTCAGGGCTCTCGTCGCCCTGTAACCTGGGTCCAGGCCGATGTCTCTCTGTCCGGTCTGGGAGGTCTAGGAGGTCTGGGAGGTCTGGGAGGTCTAGATGAGGACCTTGAGGATGCTCTGGAGCTTGACCTATCGTGTGACCCTGTCCGTAGGCCTCGCAGGACATCACAGATACAGTCCACAGAGGACTCATTTCTTTTCTCTCTTTCAGGTCCATTCAGGGCTCTCGTCGCCCTGTAACCTGGGACCAGGCCGATGTCTCTCTGTCCGGTCTGGGAGGTCTAGGAGGTCTGGGAGGTCTGGGAGGTCTGGGAGGTCTGGGAGGTCTGGGAGATCTAGATGAGGACCCTGAGGATGCTCTGTAGCTTGACCTATCCCGGTCTTCCTCCATTTCCGATTTCTGACCTGAGTCAGTATATTCCTTCTTGCCATTCGCTGCGTCGTCCACTGACTCCGGGGGACAGCCCCCCCCCCCCGTCTAAGAGTGTGGCACTGGTTCAGGTTTTGTCCCTTTACCAGCGCACCTTTACCAGCGCACATTGTTCACAGGCCTTTCGGACTGTTATCGCTCTTTGTTTGGCTTTAGGTATGAGAATGTTGTTAGTTCTCAGGTATACCAACATCCTCTTACTTCCGGCATGTCCAAGGTTATCATATACCTGTCTGTTCATGTGAGTAGCCTCGTCCTGTTAGCAATGGCTAGTTAGCCTGCTATTCGCTCCTGCTCGCAATGGCTATTTCAGCCTGCTATTCGCTCCTATTCGCAATGGCTATTTCAGCCTGCTCGCAATGGCTATTTCAGCCTGCTATTCGCAATGGCTATTTCAGCCTGCTATTCGCAATGGCTATTTCAGCCTGCTATTCGCTCCTATTTGCAATGGCTATTTCAGCCTGCTCGCAATGGCTATTTCAGCCTGCTATTCGCAATGGCTATTTCAGCCTGCTATTCGCAATGGCTATTTCAGCCTGCTATTCGCAATGGCTATTTCAGCCTGCTATTCACAAAGTAGAGTTTTTTCTACTTAAGTTCTGACTTTAAGTAAGCATTCAGTTACTTTAGTCATGAGTAAACCTTTTTACCGTAATCACAAGAATATACTCTAAGCGTGATTCTTTCTTTAAGTAGAACCTTCTACGTTTTTGACTGTAAGAAAACATTACGTAACTTTTTAGTCATGAGTAAACCTTTTTACCGTAATCACAAAAATATACTTTAAGCGTGATTCTTTCTTTAAGTAGAACCTTCTACGTTTTTGACTGTAAGAAAACATTACGTAACTTTTTAGTCATGAGTAAACCTTTTTACCGTAATCACAAAAATATACTTTAAGCGTGATTCTTTCTTTAAGTAGAACCTTCTACGTTTTTGACTGTAAGAAAACATTACGTAACTTTTTAGTCATGAGTAAACCTCTTTACCGTAATCACAAAAATATACTTTAAGCGTGATTCTTTCTTTAAGTAGAACCTTCTACGTTTTTGACTGTAAGAAAACATTACGTAACTTTTTAGTCATGATTAAACCTTTTTACCGTAATCACAAAAATATACTTTAAGCGTGATTCTTTCTTTAAGTAGAACCTTCTACGTTTTTGACTGTAAGAAAACATTACGTAACTTTTTAGTCATGAGTAAACCTTTTTACCGTAATCACAAAAATATACTTTAAGCGTGATTCTTTCTTTAAGTAGAACCTTCTACGTTTTTGACTGTAAGAAAACATTACGTAACTTTTTAGTCATGAGTAAACCTTTTTACCGTAATCACAAAAATATACTTTAAGCGTGATTCTTTCTTTAAGTAGAACCTTCTACGTTTTTGACTGTAAGAAAACATTACGTAACTTTTTAGTCATGAGTAAACCTTTTTACCGTAATCACAAAAATATACTTTAAGCGTGATTCTTTCTTTAAGTAGAACCTTCTACGTTTTTGACTGTAAGAAAACATTACGTAACTTTTTAGTCATGAGTAAACCTTTTTACCGTAATCACAAAAATATACTTTAAGCGTGATTCTTTCTTTAAGTAGAACCTTCTACGTTTTTGACTGTAAGAAAACATTACGTAACTTTTTAGTCATGAGTAAACCTTTTTACCGTAATCACAAAAATATACTTTAAGCGTGATTCTTTCTTTAAGTAGAACCTTCTACGTTTTGTTTTTTCAAATCTGTAATTAATTCTACTCCAGAGGCACCTGACAGCAGTCATTTCGGTTCATATTCTTTCGGCTTTTGATACCTATTTAAATAGTATAAAGCCCAACTCACTTGAACTTATGTTCTTAGCCCCGGAACCTCCAATCCGTTTTGACAGACCTATAAACCAGTGACTTGGCCGCCCAAGCACCACAGCGTCCTGTATGCTGAGGCTTCCAAGTCCCCACAAATCTGATAGGCCCGTCGGATACAGAGACCCTGATGCTCGCTCTGTCCCCCCGCGTCAAGGTGCTAAGCTTGATGAGAGTTTGCAGAGTCTCAATTTTTTACCCATAGGCGCCGGTGAGTGTACATCTCATGCAGCTGATATGGCTGGTAGGGTGCTAACCCACCAAATGGTTGCTGTCAGGAAATCCCTTCCGAATGAAATAGATTACAAATTCACTTTACTTTACTCTGGGTTTAGAGCAAGGACGGACATCTTTACATATTATACTTAGAATATACACAAAATGCATGTAGTATTTTATGTCATGTTTCTTCCTAAATGACAATAACACTTTATATTATTCCTCTTGACAGATGAGCTGTATGTCAAGTGCAGTTTGCACTTGCTTGAGTCACTTGTGTCAGGGCCCCAGAGGGTAAGGATACTATTGATTCTCCTTCCGGGCTTTGAATTCCTCCCTTGTTGTCCTCACCTCTGCTTGCTGTTCTGGGGTTAGTGCGGCCCACTCGTCTGGAGGTAGGTATATGTAATTCTTCTTCCGGGATCTAAATTCCTCCCTTGTTGTCCTCACCTCTGCTTGCTGTTCTGGGGTTAGTGCGGCCCACTCGTCTGCAGGTAGGTATTGGTACTTCCTTTTCCCTGTTCTGTCCTTGGTTGTTTTCGGGGGGAACTCCTGGGAGGCCCCCCTTTTGTCAGATAGCATTTTGGCTTGGTCATACAGCATACATTCGATACGTAACTGGTCTTGTGACCATGCTGCGCATCGGGCTGCCAGTGGGTTACCCCCTGGGACTCCTCTGAATAGCTTTTCAAGCAGTAAGCATGATCCTTGCATAGGTGTTCCATTCATGACTGATCCTGCTGCATCATTGAGAGACATGCTCCCGCCTCGCACCTGTGGGATTAGTTTCTCCACCATCTTATGCCCTGGATCTTGACCGGGGGTCCTTACTTCTCTTTCCATCAGTTGGTCCATTGAGGCCCTTTCGGGGATCTCTAGTCCTTTGAGATGTCTCAACATGCGAGCTAGCGTCTTGTGTGCTTGTATCTCCTGAGCGAGCAGCTGCTGCGCCAGCTTCTCATGAGCTAGCACCTGCTGCACCAGTTTCTTTTGAGCTACCCGTGCCAACTTCTCCTGAGCTAGCATCTGCCGCGCCAGCCTCTCCTGAGCTACCCGTGCCAGCTTCTCCTGGGCTAGCTTCTCTTGTGCTAGCTCCTCCTGAGCTAGCTTCTCTTGTGCTAGCTCCTCCTGAGCTAGCTTCTCTTGTGCTAGCTCCTCCTGAGCTAGCTTCTGGCGTGCCAGCTCCTCCCGAGCTAGCATCTCCTGGGCTAGCTCCTCCTGAGCTAGCTTCTCTCGTGCTACCTCCTCCTGAGCTAGCTTCTCTTGTGCTAGCTCCTCCTGAGCTAGCTTTGGGCGTGCCAGCTCCTCCTGAGCTAGCTTCTCTCGTGCTAGCTCCTCCTGAGCTAGCTTCCCTTGTGCTAGCTCCTCCTGAGCTAGCTTCTGGCGTGCCAACTCCTCCCGAGCTAGCATCTCCTGGGCTAGCTCCTCCTGAGCTAGCTTCTCTCGTGCTAGCTCCTCCTGAGCTAGCTTCTCTTGTGCTAGCTCCTCCTGAGCTAGCTTTGGGCGTGCCAGCTCCTCCTGAGCTAGCTTTTCTCGTGCTAGCTCCTCCTGAGCTAGCTTTGGGCGTGCCAGCTCCTCCTGAGCTAGCTTCTCTCGTGCTAGCTCCTCTTGAGCTAGCTTTGGGCGTGCCAGCTCCTCCTGAGCTAGCATCTCCTGGGCTAGCTCCTCCTGAGCTAGCGTTGGCTTGTTAGCCGATGGTGAGCTAGTTAGCTTGCAGTCCTGTGAACGGTCTTTTTGACTTCGCTTCACATCCAGTCTCCCCACCTTACAAACAGTGTCTCTGGGCTAGGGAGCCCTCGCTTTCCTGTGAACGGTCGTTTTGACTTCGCTTCACATCCAGTCTCCCCACCTTACAAACAGTGTCTCTGGGCTAGGGAGCCCTCGCTTTTCTGTGAACGGTCGTTTTGACTTCGCTTCACATCCAGTCTCCCCTCCTTACAAACAGTGTCTCTGGGCTAGGGAGCCCTCGCTTTTCTGTGAACGGTCGTTTTGACTCGCTTCACATCCACACTCCGCTCCTTACAAAGTGTCTCTGGGCTAGGAAGCCCTCGCTTTTCTGTGAACGGTCGTTTTGACTCGCTTCACATCCACACTCCGCTCCTTACAAAGTGTCTCTGGGCTAGGAAGCCCTCGCTTTTCTGTGAACGGTCGTTTTGACTCGCTTCACATCCACACTCCGCTCCTTACAAAGTGTCTCTGGGCTAGGAAGCCCTCGCTTTTCTGTGAACGGTCGTTTTGACTCGCTTCACATCCACACTCCGCTTACAAACAGTGTCTCTGGGCTAGGAAGCCCTCGCTTTTCTGTGAACGGTCGTTTTGACTCGCTTCACATCCACACTCCGCTCCTTACAAAGTGTCTCTGGGCTAGGAAGCCCTCGCTTTTCTGTGAACGGTCGTTTTGACTCGCTTCACATCCACACTCCGCTCTTTACAAAGTGTCTCTGGGCTAGGAAGCCCTCGCTTTTCTGTGAACGGTCGTTTTGACTCGCTTCACATCCACACTCCGCTCCTTACAAAGTGTCTCTGGGCTAGGAAGCCCTCGCTTTTCTGTGAACGGTCGTTTTGACTCGCTTCACATCCACACTCCGCTTACAAACAGTGTCTCTGGGCTAGGGAACCCTCGCTTTTCTGTGAACGGTCGTTTTGACTCGCTTCACATCCACACTCCGCTCCTTACAAAGTGTCTCTGGGCTAGGAAGCCCTCGCTTTTCTGTGAACGGTCGTTTTGACTCGCTTCACATCCACACTCCGCTTACAAACAGTGTCTCTGGGCTAGGGAACCCTCGCTTTTCTGTGAACGGTCGTTTTGACTCGCTTCACATCCACACTCCGCTCCTTACAAAGTGTCTCTGGGCTAGGAAGCCCTCGCTTTTCTGTGAACAAAGCATGAAAGTGATTTTTGCATTGCAACTTCACCCAGCAGAATGTTCACAGTAATCACAAATATATACTCTAAATGCGACTCTTTCTTCGAGTAGAACTTTCTACTTTTTTTTTGACTGTAAGAAAACATTACGTAACTTTTTAGTCATGAGTAAACCTTTTTACCGCAATCACAAAAATATACTTTAAGCGTGATCCTTTCTTTAAGTAGAACCTCCTACTTTTTTTGACTGTAAGAAAACATTACATAACTTTTTAGTCATGAGTAAACCTTTTTACCGTAATCACAAATATATACTCTAAATGCGACTCTTTCTTCGAGTAGAACTTTCTACTTTTTTTTTGACTGTAAGAAAACATTGCGTAACTTTTTAATCATGAGTAAACCTTTTTACCGCAATCACAAAAATATACTCTAAATGCGACTCTTTCTTCGAGTAGAACTTTCTACTTTTTTTTTGACTGTAAGAAAACATTACGTAACTTTTTAGTCATGAGTAAACCTTTTTACCGCAATCACAAAAATATACTTTAAGCTATACTTTAAGCGTGATCCTTTCTTTAAGTAGAACCTCCTACTTTTTTTGACTGTAAGAAAACATTACGTAACTTTTTAGTCATGAGTAAACCTTTTTACCGTAATCACAAAAATATACTTTAAGCGTGATCCTTTCTTTAAGTAGAACCTCCTACTTTTTTGATTTTGCCAAATCTGTAATTTAATTTTACTCCAGAGGATTTTGACAGTAGTCCTGTCTTCTTCGGCCATTTTAGCACCTATTTTGGTTAGTATAAATGCACATCGCCAGGGACGCCATGTTGAATGCCCACGCTCGCTCTTAGGTCAGATCGATAACTTCATAACTCATTGGTCTGCCTATCTACACCTCAAACAGCGTCCTGTGAAGTGGTTGACACGCAGAACCAACCGAGTCTACAAAATGTTGTTGTTACCACTGACCGACAAGAGACAGCGAATGCACCGTTCCGACCCCCGTCAGTCATCGACCTTAGGTCGAGTGATTGAAGTTGCGGAATCTTTTATTTTATTTGCTCTGGTCCGTTACACGTATTATCACTTTAGATCTTTACTTGATAATCCCATTATACAGAATCCACCTTTAGTCCTTAATGCAGGGATAAAGCCACTTATTCTATTTTACATTATTAATCAAAAATGCATGGGGTGAAGTTACAAAGCAAAACACATTTCATGCTTACCCGGTCGTCTTGTCAGAAGAAAGGATACAAAGGTGGCTTATAAAGAGGTAATTTTAATTAGAAAAAGCTAGTTACAAGAAGAGACTGAAGTGGAAAAGTGTCCATTTCAGTTAAAATATGCACAGAACAAAACATCTCATCATGCACGGCTTGTGCCCAGTGTCTCGCACCATTCTTCTCATCTCTCAAAAAAGTCAGTAGGCACCATTCTTCTTCTCTCTCCAGCTCCGTGTAAAATCTGGCTCTTGAAAGGGCAACTGTCCCTTTTATATCCATCTTACAATATTTCCGATTGGTCTAAAAACAGTGAAGTCACAGGCTGTCATTTTTGTTTAGCAAACCAGAGTACAATACGTAATTCGTATGAGCTCCTCCTTCTTGGTACTAACGTTACTTCTCGTTACCTAGTGGTTTTTTAAGTAACAGAAAGTCCCTTATTCCTTCAGAACAGACAACGGCTTTGTCTATGGTGACCACGTGATATCGTACCATGTACGAGGCCTCTCCAGTATCTCTTAAGGATCCCTCCAGACAAACAGTTTTTACACATTATTCTGTTAGTATTATTCTCTACTGACACTCAATTTATAAGCATGCCATTTTGAAAACTTTTACTGTACACATCAAACATTTAATTGTTATATAGTTTCTTTTTTAAGATCTCCCTCTATAGATTCAAGACTTCAACCAGCAACCCTTCCCGTCTGAAAGGGTTAACATTACAGCTCCCTCTCCTCCTCTGCTGTTGCACCCTCAGGGCCACATTCCTCAGGTTAACTCCCCTTTCACAGATACCGGCCCCTTCTATGGAGACACCGGAGAGGAGGGAGGGAGACTCTCCAGCATGAGTACATAGTACACAGTACATAGTGGATAGTACATGTACATGGTACATGTATGTGTATACACATACATGTATAATACAGCACATATATATATGCACATACTGGTTTTATTTTATGCAGACAGGACAGGGTTAAACTGTGCCGACTTGCTCTCAGCTCAGGCCTGCTCTTCACTCCGACTGCACATTAACTGTAACATAGTTTTATAAGTGTATAAAGAGTATACAGGTCATATACATAGCTTCAATCATATATAATAAACATATGAATTTTATACAAAGTGTCACTCGTCGACTTGTGGCACTTAAAATGTGTTTACACATAACGTGTTTCTATTCCATTGTCCAGGAAGAATCTACAGACATTCCTCATAATCATATATAAGATCAGGATGTCATACCCAGTGTCACTTAGTTGGCTGTGACACTTTACAGTCCCCCATTTTCAATTCATCATAACATGACATACAGATAGACAGTACTGCTACATCTATATATGACATACAGAGATATAGACAGTACTGCTACATCCAGACATTTATGACATACCAGATCTACAAATATACATTACTGTTTAAGAGTACAACGCCTGTCATATAGACCTATAGCGTTGGAAACTCTGATTAAGGAGAGGAGAGGAGAGGAGATGAGAGGAGAGGAGAGGGAGAGGAGAGGAGAGGAGAGGAGAGGAGAGGAGAGGAGAGGAGAGGAGAGGAGAGGAGAGGAGAGGAGAGGAGAGGAGAGGAGAGGAGAGGAGAGGAGAGGAGAGGAGAGGAGGAGGAGGAGGGGAGAGGAGAGAGGAGAGGGAGAGGAGAGGAGAGGAGGAGAGGAGAGGAGAGGAGGAGGAGGAGGGGAGGAGAGAGAGGGAGGAGGAGGAGGAGGAGGAGGAGGAGGAGGAGGAGGAGGAGGAGGAGGAGGGAGGAGGCGGAGGAGGAGGGAGGGGGCCACGGCGGACCAAAATAAATCGCTTGTTACCCACAGAAAGGCAGAACGCATACCAACGCACGCAGTAAAATACAGCCAATTAAATCATAATCAACACAGACCCGCCCCACACAGCTACTAAATATAAACAAAAAAAATGTCACTCACCATTGACAACGTTACTTCTTGAAACGTTCAATGACCTCCTCTGCAGTTGCAAATCCAGCAATGCAACAAACAGCAGTCTTTTGTGATCTAATCGATCCTTCATTTGCGTGAGGATGCTGTCGAAATCCACGAAACATTGCTCTGTTGATGCGTGACACACGTTCCATTTTCGGGACTCCGACTCCGACAGGTGGTCACTCAGACAGTCACCCAAGCGATTCACCCAAATAAAGTTTTCATTCATTCATTCATTTGCTGTCTCGTTATAACACAAACAGCTCACCATGAACCATGACCAGCTTAATTACGTTAGTTAGCATCCAAGCTAGCGTGATAACGTTAGTAGTTATTAGCATCCAAGCTAGAAACTGCTAGGCTGCCTGCTTACAGTACCTGCAATAATGTTGTCATCCTCCTGGACAGATAGACTTGTTAAATCATAATATCCACAGGTGTGTTGTGCTGGTCCTCAGTAAATGTCCCGCCGGCGAAAAATAAGTTGCTATTAAAGTGCTAAATGTTAGATACACTAATATAGAGGTTTCGAACGTGGCTGCTCTGTTAATACAATTTTCAATCAATCCCGCGAGGGGAGAATCAGAGTAGGAGCCATACTCTGATTGGATGTCAAGGCTGTCAATCATTCAATCCCCCATTCAATGGCAAGAGTTTAAATGCACGGACCGTGCTTAGATGACGTTAATAGCCTATTTTGATTGGCTATTATTTATTATTTATTTAATCCTGGGTCAACCTGTGCAGTTATTCTGCACGAATATTTACTGCAGTCATTACTGCAGTGCAGGCCTGCTCAGAGCTGTCAATTTTGAGGAAAACATTTCTAATAAAAAAAAATTATAATAATATTAAAAACAAATATATATATATATTATGTAAATTAATAATAATTATGAATTATGAGTGAATTTGTGTTTCACGTGTTGTCATAGAGAAACCTCCACTGGTGTGATGTGAGCTGACCTGCTGGACCTGGTCAATAGCCTTAGTGTGACAATAGTGCGTGTGTGCGTGCGTGTGTGTGTGTGTGTGTGTGTGTGTGTTTGTGTTTAAGTTTATTTGGATCCCCATTAGCCACAGCAGTGCTATTCTTCCTGGGGTCCATAACACGTAAAATACAGTTACATACTTTATACACTCACAACATTCACATGTCATACAGACAATTAAAACAACAATAAATACTCCTAATCAAATTCATAATACAATACAACAATACATACTCCTAATCAATTCATAATACAATACAACAATACCTACTCATAATTCATTCATAATACAATACAGCATAATATACTACTTAGCTTTTACATACATTATCTATGTTCAACCAATTATACAATATTTTATACAATACTATATCCATATCAGACACATACCTTTTCATCTACGTATATCCCTATCTCTTTATCAGACACATACATTTTCATTTACGTACACATTATCTATTAGGGAATGTTAATTTCTTTGGTTGAAAATGTTGTTTTACCAAGATTCTGAAACAATATTTACTATTCTCCTGCTTAACATGTCTGAGAAGAGAGTTCCATTCCTGCATACCACGGAACATGACAGTTTTCTTCATTGCATTCGACCTCACTTTTGGAAGTGTAAAACCTTGTGCAGAAGCATGTCTGGTGGAATGGTTGTGTCTGTCAAGACGTATAGATAAATTGTTATATAAAATTTAGGGGATCTTTGTGACAATAATATTCCTAGTGAATACAAGGAGTGAGCAGAGTAACTTATGTTTGACTAGTAACCAAGTTAAACAACTGTGCATCGCTGCATCATTAGTTCTGTACTCACAGCGAAGCACTATACGTGCTGCTTTGTTTTGTACCATTTGCAATTGTTTCATTTTTTTCGTTGTTACATTTGACCATATTGCAGGACAATAGTCAAGATTTGACAGAACCAGAGCTTGAATTACCTGTTTGATAGAATTTAGTGGTAACAAATTATGGTTATGGTTTGTATAGCGACCCCAATTGCACGACACAGACAGGTAATCAGAGTTAGCCAAAGCAAGGGCATGATTTATTAAATACAAAAAAGCGGCACTCAGCCTTTAAGGGGGTAAAAACATCAACGTCCATGAACACAAAAAAAGGCGGCACTGTGCCTTTAACGGGCGAACAGGCAGGGAAAAAAGTAACAGGAATATCTTCGTCCCTACACCAAGTAGGACTCTGCGGCTCTGCAAGGAATCTTCTTCCTCCCAATCAGATGCTGCCGACGGGCAGCGCAGAACACAGGGGGTCCGAGGGGAATGGGGTCAGAACACGGGCATCCTCCCGTGGAGTAATAGGGAGCGATGGCGAGCCTCACCCCAGGAACAAGGACCATGAAGAGGGAGTTGGGAAGTAGCCGGCTCGATGTCTGGAGTGGGAACACTGGAATCCTCCCGTGGAGTAATAGAGAGCGAAGACGGTGTCCCACTCCAGGAAAACGGCGACAGGTGGTGATGGGTGGCACGTCATCTCACGCCGGAGACGCGGCAGTAGATGGTGGTAACAAGAACGACCCGACAAGGAGTGGAGGGGAGTCTGCAATACAAGTACTCTCCCTAGCTGATCGCAAACTCCCATCAGGTGCGTGAAGGAGAAAAACGGCACGCCCCCTCATTGGGCTGCATGCAGGATTCCTCCAGCCCTCACAAAATGAGCACATCTTTTAACAACAGAAATCCCTCTTCCCATTTTCACTACTATATTGTTTATATGGTGTGACCATGACAATTTACTGTCTAATGTTACTCCTAGGAGTTTATTCTCCTGGACTTTATTAACTCATTCACTGCCAACAACGAGTATACTCGCTATTGGCCGTCAATCGTTGGACGCCAACAACGAGTATACTCGTTATTTGATCGTTATTTCTTTTATTCGCTATTTCCATTCAGTATCCATCCAGGGAGTCTGGTGTTACCATAGGGAATGAGTCTGAGATTGCAAAAGTCCAATACCGCCGCCTGGTGGGATGCGGCCGGTGTTGGTTGATTGTGCCCTGTTTTCATAGCCATCGCCCTGATCAGCATATGTTGTTATGCCGTTATTGACAATAAATTATACAGAAATGACCCCCCCCCCCCCCCCCCCCCTTCATGCATTCATGATGGAACATAATACCGATCATCTGCATTTGAATTTTTTATTGTAGCGTGTATAGGGACGAAATGCCAATGGAATAATAATATACGTTGCAGGCTATTACTGGCCTCCCAGGAATGACCCTAAACCGCTCTAAAACCATACTTATATTCACCATGGTATAAAACGGGAATGTATGGATGGAATTTTTTTTTTTTTTCACATCTTGAACGATAGATACTCGATGTCAAATGGGCAATAGTATTGCATCCATATCTATAATATAGAATATAGTTATAGCCCTGCAAACAAGGTGACCAACTCCATTGGTTTAATGTGTGGCAGCACATAGCCATATCATGTTCCCAGCGTGGCAGAGAAAGAGTTAATTACCACATCACTTATCAAAAGTTTCATGACTGGGTTCGTTCTTAGAGTATGGTTTGAACCGAAAATGATGCTACTTGTCTTTGATATATTTAGAACTAGTTTGTTATTCTTTATACAATGGCATGCAAATTTCTCGATTCTGATTGGCTAAAACAGTCAAGTTACACATGGTTATTTGTCATAACCCCACGCTCGTGTTCCTAGAACCCGCCCACAACCGAATTACGATCACTCCGCCAGTCGAGGATTTAGATGTAAAAGCAAGATGGGAGGACAATAACCTTACGAATGGATATGTTGATAGGGTCATAATGACTAAATCAAAAACGATTCTGTCACAGCGAATGTGTTAGTTTCTTAAACAATGTTGGATTATGTAATTGGTGGGTCATGAGTCATTGTGGAACAAAATAAATATCGCACGAATTGATTGATTGATTGATTGATTAATTGCAAAAAAAAAAAAAAAAGTTTAACCTACTTTCTATAGAAGCAGCTGGGAGGTGCGCTGTTTTAATGGTCTAATTCTCATAACCCACTCCTGCGTGTGATGTAATGCTTTATTTTATCCATTCCATCACTGATTGCAACTCTGCCTTTAGGACCGTATTTAATTCATTTGCTGTAGAGGCTGATCGTTGAGTCATCCACATACAT